>NW_024697087.1:0-866 GCF_008729295.1 Plectropomus leopardus | reverse complement strand
CCCGTCGGTGAATGAAATCACTCTGATTGGCCGTTCAACTCGGTGCATGAGAAGAGAAATGGAAGTGACAAATGTAAACAAAGGGCAAAGTCAAGAGGAAGTGAGGTCAAGACAAACTTGTTTTATAAGGTAAGATTAGGCAGGTTTCCACTAACCCTCAAACTGAGCAAATTGAAACTGCGAATATAAAATATGTCTAATGGCAATATGTCAGTTTAAAAAAAACTCATTTATCACAAAAAAAAAATTAGGCTCACATGAAGTGATATTTAAGGTGATTCAAAAAAGCCTTACTTCTCAAAATTTTAATGGAAACTCTTTTTTTCTCGCTTTTATAGGTCACATGATGCTTTGGCTATGTGCTTCTCGGTAGGAACTGGCACCCTCGGGCATGATGCAGCAGGCACACCGAGAGATATTATTGCATCGCATAACTCTTCAAAAGTTGAGCCAATCATCCAGAAGTTTAAAATCCACGATTCCTCTGTTAAGACTGTGGGCTATTACCTCTCAGAAGTCCCTCATATTTGGCCACTCCCATGTATAATGGGCTTGCCTCGCCTTCATTTGGGAATAAAAATGGTTAGTACGGTGGCTGCAATAAAAAACAAACCTGCTAATGTTGTGAACATCCATTGGCATACTTCTTGAAATGTTATTGTAAGAGCAGAAGTCGCGTTATATCACTCAGTGGAAACACAGTTATCTTGTGTTTTCTCGACATTTCAAAAATATTGCTCAAGTTGTGTGCTAATCTATAAAGAAGCCGACTGCTGTTTCTCTTTAGCCATTGAGCTCTTTAGCAGAAACAGTTTCTGATGGTTTATGTTATTGTTCACCGCCGTACGGTAAATATGCTCTGTTCT
>NW_024697086.1:0-453 GCF_008729295.1 Plectropomus leopardus | reverse complement strand
AACAACAGTGAATATTCAATATTTTTTCATTTCATAGAAAAATGACAATTTATTATCTGAGCAACTCGACCGTTTAGTGAAACATGGTTTTAGACAGTAAAAAAACACCTGCTTATGAATTTTTTTCACCATATACATAATGGGTAAAATTTAATGTATCATTTAACAACAGTGAATGATCAGAGGCTCTTTTATTTCTTAGCAAATACTCAGTTTCAGTTTTACTGGCTTAGATTCAGTACATTCACCACAAAAGGCCAAATCACCATTTAGTAAAGCATGTTTTAAAAAAATAATAATAATTTGGCCTTTATCAGACTTTTATTTTTTATATAAAGTTACATAACTCTGTTTGGTGAGACCTCTGAAACTATAACATGTCGAAAGAAAAATCCCATCACACACAGCCCTCAGGTGTGGTGCGATTTGTCTAACGCCCTCTAGGAGGCGAAC
>NW_024697085.1:0-319 GCF_008729295.1 Plectropomus leopardus | reverse complement strand
TATGGTCTGGTTGACTTGTAATTTTCTGATATACAGTTTTGTACTTTACTTATGCCCAAGTTTAATTGAATGCTGTGTCATTATACCTCTCATAGTATTTTCCCCTCACAACTTTTAAATAAATTTATGTACAAAAACAAGAATACTAACATATGAGAGCACAGATAATTGACATTGTGCACGGAAAATAATAACTAATCATAATATCAATATAAAAATCTTTGGAAACAGACAGAAACAAAAGCAACCAAATAAAAATATTTTTAAAAAAAACAGCTAATTTAAATAATTACTCCAAATAAGGGTTTATGTATACCCA
>NW_024697084.1:0-707 GCF_008729295.1 Plectropomus leopardus | reverse complement strand
CAAAAAGAGCCCAAAACAGCATAATTTAGCATGTCGAGAAAATGACCAAAAAAAGCAAGGCTATAGTAAGGCAAAAACGTCAAAAAATGACATGTCTCAAAAACAGCTGAAAATAGTTGAAAACCGCATTAAATAGCGTGCCAAGACACGCCATAGCAAAGAAAGTTGCAAAAAGAGCCAAAAAAAACATAATTTGGTATGTTGCAAAACTGACCCAAAAAGCAAGGCTATAGTAAGGCAATACTGTCGAAATTTGTCATGTATCAAAAACAGCTGAAATCAACTTAGAACAGCATTGAATAGCGTCCCGAGACACGCCACGTCATAAAAGTGGCTCTAAACATCTTAAAACAGCTGTTTTATTCCAAGCTGCTCATTTCCCACAGAGGAACTGAACCCCTTCAAGAACATGTAAATGGCTGCACCCTGGCTCATGAGCATGTTTCAAATGTTCATGAATCAGCAGCAGCAGCTTTTTGAGCAATTATTGACAGGAAACCACATGCGAAGAGTCGGAAGTTTCTTCACCAACTTGACACATCAAGGAGGAAGAGGAAGTTTCTATTTGAACACACCAGCCAATGAGGAGCGATGGACCGTGGACAGAGTGATGACGCAACGGACCTCCAGCTGATACAGAATCAACAGATCACTTTGTGTGCTTTTTGGGGCTTTTTGTGCTTTTGCCTAATCTTGCTTAGACTCTG
>NW_024697083.1:0-283 GCF_008729295.1 Plectropomus leopardus | reverse complement strand
TTTGGCCAATATCCGTCTCACTACTGAATCATATCCTCCAAAAACTTCATCCGAATCAGTATAACTATCATCTTTTACTGTCTTCTTTTTAGGCCTTTGTCCAGACCGACCTTTCAGAGGTGTCTGTTTCTTTTTTGTTTTAGAGCTGGGGTACATTTCTATAATCGTTTTAGCCTTTCCTGTCTCTATGATTCGCTCATTCTCATCCATAATGTGATAATTACCCTCCTGACTGATCACTGGCAGCTGGGGATAAACATCAGTGTACTGTATCTCCTTCTCA
>NW_024697082.1:0-1204 GCF_008729295.1 Plectropomus leopardus | reverse complement strand
CATGGTAATGGATGTTCAAATCATCAGCAGGTTTATTTCTGTTGCAGCTACCGCACTAGCCGTCATTATTCCCAATCGAAGGCGACGTAGGCGTGTTATGTGAGCGATAATGAAAAGGCGAGCCCCTTATATGTGGGAGCGGCGACATATGAGGGATTTATGGAGGTGATAGTCCACAATTTCACAGAGGAATTCAAAACTTCCAGCTGATCCGCTCAAGTTTTGAAGAGTTGAGCATTGCAGTAACACCTCTTGTAGCACCTGCTGCATCATGCCTGACGTCTATCACAAAGCACAAATTCGCATCAAAGGGCTTTAAAGTCTGTACGGAATAGGACACCTTTGACCCCTTGAGTCAGAAAAGGATGACAAGCAAGTTAAACTACCTGTGTTGCTGCTGCTAGTTGCAGCCCTCTCTCTCTGGACTGGACCATTTTCAAACTTGTTGTTTGCACGAGTCACCCAAACACAAAAACATGGAAAAATAGGTTCCAGGAGTTCACCATTATTGTGATGGCAAAGTAAAATATCTGTGTCATGTCTGAATAAGCCCTTTAGTCACCTACACGTAATGTAAATGTCATGACAAAGACATTATTAGCTCAGACCTAGTGACATTTAGGATCACTTTGAACATGGCACAAATTGGTAGATTAATGTAAAAGCTGCAGCAGCACAATGTCAAACATGAAGAGAGAGGGAGATAAAGAAATGTGCATCAAAATCCATCTGAATCCATCTAGGCAGGTTTCCATTAATCCTCAAATTGAGCAAATCGAAATTGCTAATATAAAATACACCTAAAGGAAACATGTCAAAAGTTTTAATGCTCACATGAGGTGGTATGTCAGGCGATTCGAAAAAGCCATATATTGCAAAACTGCAATGGAAACACTTATTTGTCTTTTCTAGGTCACATGATGCTATGGCTATGAGCTTGTCAGTAGGAACTGGCTCCCTCATGATGCAGCAGGAGCTACAGGAGCTGTTATTGCATCACATAACTCTGAGAAAGTTGAGTGGATCATCTAGAAGTTTTGAATCCACAATTCCTCTGTGAAATCGTGGACTGTCACCTCCCAGAAATCTCTCACAGTAGGCTGCTCCCACATATAAGGGGCTTACCTTTCCATTATTACTCGCATAACACGCCTACTTCGCCCTCTGTTGGAAATGATGACGGCTAGTGTGGTGACTGCAACAG
>NW_024697081.1:0-520 GCF_008729295.1 Plectropomus leopardus | reverse complement strand
TATGTGTGTGTGTGTGTGTTTAATTATTGTTATTCTTATTATTATCATCACTCTGTTGTTATAATGGCTTAATATTTGTTGAGGGTCACATTATGACCTCCTTAAGACTCAAAACTCAAAGTTTAGAGTTTAGGATTTGACTTGGTCTTCAAAATCAGTCTTGGTTTGGGACTTGAATTGACTTTTCCCATCATGACTTGGGAATGCAAAGACTTGAGACTTACAACTGTGTGTCACACCTCTGGTTGGCTCACCTAAAGCTTAACTGCTTTTGCAGGGTGTTTTAATCCTTAATGGTAGTAATCAATTCTGCAAACACATAGTCTAATACACTGTAAAATGCCGTTGATGACCACCACACTTTATCGTATCAAAAATAGCAGGACCATCACAAATCAAGGACTCACTGTGGTGAGCATGAAATATCACACAAATAGCATTTGTTGGAATAGCTATGGTGGTTGCTATCCAATAAAATCTGGACGAATCCGCGTATACTATAGCTGATTTCTTAGATGTA
>NW_024697080.1:0-756 GCF_008729295.1 Plectropomus leopardus | reverse complement strand
AGATGAGACACACCGGCTGCTGATGGTCCAGACAGAAGAGTTTGAGTCTCTCATTGTGCAGACTGCAGAGAGGCTCTGGAGCTCGCTGGTCTCTCTCCAGTAAAAAGGCCTCACACAGGTTCTTTAACGCCAGACTGATGGGTGGTTCCTCTTTCGATGATTTCCTCTTACAAACGGGACACTCTCGCGTCTGTCTCCCCCTCCACCAGCTCTGCACACAGTCTTTACAGAAGCTGTGACTGCATGACAGAACTACGGGATTTTTGAAGATTTCATGGCAGACAGGACAGGAGAGATCCTCCTCAGACCGGGAAGCCATTTTTTCATGTAAGTGCAGCAGAAATCAGCACGCGGACAGGGGCGTCGGTAAGTTAAAAAAAGTTTCACTTTCACTTTGAGTCGCAGTTCGTTGCTGTTTAAAAAAAACAACAACTCCTGTTTATAACGTGAAGTCAGCAGGTTGAAGTGGCAGAGTTCATGTAGTCCAGTAATCCCAGTGTTCCCAGTATTTCCTGCTCTCTGTCACTTACGTTAAAAAGTAACAGCGTCTTCACGTCACATCAGCTGCAACACATGCGCAGTAAAATCTTCTGTACAGCCGCAGAGAGGCTGAACATCTGGGCATCAACAGGGCAGTGGTACTCAAGTCACGGCCCGCGGGACAAATGTGGTCCCCGATACAACAGAAAATAAAGTGATTCAAACTGGGAACTGTTTTGTACTTTAGCATAAATGAGGTGCCAGAGTGCATAAAAT
>NW_024697079.1:0-454 GCF_008729295.1 Plectropomus leopardus | reverse complement strand
TATATATATACACCATGCACATGGAGGTAATTGCACTTCACTACAGTCCAGTAGGTGTGTGGTCTGCTGAGAGCAGCGCTGGCTGTACAGTAAAGTCATGATAGCTGATAAAAGTGAAAGATAAGACCGAAATCTGAACGGAGAAACTGGGTTTTCTGTATCATCACATCGTCACAGCTGTCATGCGCAGACATCAGAGGGAGCGGCCCTGAAAATAAACTGTGTACAGTAAAGCTTTTATTATCACCATTATTATTATGATTGTTATTCTGCAGGTATGTGAGACGCCTCCTCCCAAACCTCACACACTGACTGATCTCAAGCTCCACCCTGTCAGCTCTCTGATGCATCGTACAGTTATTGATCACTGGACTCATGGAGGATTCGCCCTGCTGTCTCCTCTCTGTACTCACTGTGTGTTTTTAACTAAAGCCATGTTACACATATATACATG
>NW_024697078.1:0-317 GCF_008729295.1 Plectropomus leopardus | reverse complement strand
TTTTTATAATTGGAAATCACGCTCTCGTCCTGTGGAGTTATTTTGACCTGCGTGCCTTGTTTCAAATCGAAAACTGGTAACTTATGAAGTCCCGTTATATCCTGGGGTGAAAGCCCCCAGGTGGCGTTGTCAGCAACCTTATGATTCCGCTCGCCTTGCCACACAAGGTTTATTTTGTTTTTACATAATCAGTCCTCATTCCTCTGACTTACATGTTTTATTGGGTGACATCACATCAGGACACAAACATATCTCCCTGCGCTTCTCTGACTCTGCCTCCACTCCCTTCCTGTATTGAAACGTAAGGCTGACTATTG
>NW_024697077.1:0-563 GCF_008729295.1 Plectropomus leopardus | reverse complement strand
CCATTGATTTGGCAGAGGAGGCTCTGAAAAGCCATCCAGATGTACCTTATTTGAAGAGATTTGTTGCACTCCTCTACAAATGGAGGATCTATAGCGACCGCTCACCAAAGCAAAGCATGATAGACAGAGCAATCAGTCTCCATGAGGAGGTGATTTCTCTTTACCCTCATTATTCTCTTATGAAGAAGATATCGCTTGCAAATATTTGCGCAAAGTCAAATGAGAACCAGGCTAAAGCTGATCAGATTTACCAAGAGCTGCTAGAAAGTGATCTGGAACTTGAAGACAAACAGTTGCTTTACAACTGCTATGCAAAACATCTGTACTTCATTCATCAGAGGTCCCAAGAGTCAAAAGAGTATCACATGAGGGTGATAGCCATACCGTACCAATCCCCCTTTCGTGACAACAGCATCAGAGCTCTGCAGAACCTTGCAAACAGAGGCGACACAACACGTGAGGAGTTCCTGGCAGAACTGCAGGAGCCATAAAGCACTTGTAGTGACTAGTCCTATAAGTAGCCGCTACCGGCTGATAGTGGGCATGAAGTTATTTGGACGTGT
>NW_024697076.1:0-456 GCF_008729295.1 Plectropomus leopardus | reverse complement strand
GCGTGTATCTGGCGTGTATCTGATCTGGCGTGTATGTGGCGTGTATGTGGCATGTATCTGACGTGTATCCGGCGTGCATCCGGCGTGCATCTGGCGTGCATCTGGCGTGAATCTGACATGTATCTGGCGTGTATCTGGCGTGTATCTGGCGTGTATGTGGCGTGTATCTGGCGTGTATCTGGCGTGTATCTGGCGTGTATGTGGCGTGTATCTGGCGTGAATCTGACATGTATCTGGCGTGTATGTGGCGTGCATCTGACGTGAATCTGATATGTATCTGGCGTGTATGTGGCGTGTATGTGGCGTGTATGTGGCGCGTATGTGGCGCGTATGCGGC
The DNA here is from genome assembly GCF_008729295.1 of Plectropomus leopardus. Classification (NCBI taxonomy): domain Eukaryota; kingdom Metazoa; phylum Chordata; class Actinopteri; order Perciformes; family Serranidae; genus Plectropomus; species Plectropomus leopardus. Next base: position 119 of record NW_024697076.1, on the reverse strand, counting down.
GTGTATGCGGCGTGTATGCGGCGTGTATGCGGCGTGTATCTGATCTGGCGTGTATCTGGCGTGTATCTGGCATGTATCTGGCGTGTGGCGGTTACCTTGCGTTCCAGCGGCGGCTGCCC
>NW_024697075.1:0-890 GCF_008729295.1 Plectropomus leopardus | reverse complement strand
ACCAACCCATCAGCCAAACAACTATCAGAATGCACAGGAGAATATACCGATTCCATCCTCTGTAACCTACCCAACAGTGCACCCACCTCATCTACAACCACTACACCACTGATCACAGGTCTGCTATGAGAGGGGGCCAACCTGTTGAGACAGGAAAAGCTAAAGGATTTCCTCCTGTTTGTTTAAAATATATCATATATAGTCTACACACGATGGACAGTAACTGTTCCACAGAGCAGGAGGTATCCTGTTTGTGATCCATTGCAGAGGTCCTGTGTGTCCCCAAAGGCCTGACAAAGCGCCTGCTGTCTTTCATTTGATCTCTGCAGCAAACCCCGCTGTAATTCTTGCTACAGCACCTTCCTTCCGGCCAGCACATTGTTCAAGTCACACACCAAACTACAAAGAATGAGGTGAAGAATGATCTGAAGGCAAGCTCATTAATATTTAACCTGATCTGATATTATATCAGCCTCCATGAACACATTTAAAACCTTTAAAAATTATGGATCAAAAGTATTATGTAAATCCTTTCATTATTAACGGGAATCATTATCATCAATCCCGCTACTTGTGTGGCAATCTCGTCAGGAACAAGTAGCCCAACCAAAAAAAACAAAACAAACAAAAACAAAAAAAAAAACCAAACAAATAAAACAGTTACATCAAAACAGATGAAATGGTGTATTGGTTAGGACACCAACAGACCTTAGCAATAAATACCTCATGTGAATAGAGGACAAATATACAGGCCTAACAGATTTGCTTTTTCATAATCAAACACACCGCTGCTGTTTTGATCCCAGTCAGCCTAGCACAGAATGAATCTGAAAAACATGTCAGATTACATACCTCAATGTAGCCGGCCAGCGCTGGAACCACAATGCCCA
>NW_024697074.1:0-736 GCF_008729295.1 Plectropomus leopardus | reverse complement strand
GAATATCGGACGATATTATCGGCCAAGCCGATAATTGGTCGATCCCTATTTGAAAGCATAATAGAAAGATGGAAATATTGTGTTTATTTTGAATAAATTCATACGAGAGCTGCCATGGTGAAAGCAACAACTTCTGCTCCTCGTTTCTTCTGTTATATACAGTTATATACAGTAATCTGCCTGCTGGCCCCATCACCTGGGACCTGCAACAGATTCTTGGGGGCTCGTCCGGGATCAGCGCCGCGGCTATTGATGACAGGTTGCTGATCCAGTGATCTATGAACCGAGGCCAGAGCAACTGTGTGCTGCTGGGGCGAGGTGCTGTCCAGAGGGTGATTGCAAACGTGACCAGGGACGTGACTGCAGTGAAGGAGTATTCAGTTGGTGGCCAGGAAGGGAGACCAGGGAAGAGGGTCTCCACCTACGCGGGAGCCGAACTGTTAGCTCATCAGGCAACACGTCAGCACATGTCATGTCTACCACGCGCAAGGAACTGATCTGGAGCATCAAAAAGAACTTATACAAGCTGTCTGGTGCTGGGGCTTATGAGGTGGCCATGGCACTGGGTAAAGACCAGCCGGGAGCAGACCAATTAAGTTCGGCGGATGAAGAGGACTGCATCGACCATATTCTCAAATACATGCAATCTGAAGACCTGACTAAGTCAGAGGACGAGGGGATGGGTCATTTGCTGTCATTAAATGATGTGGTATTAGAAGTAATGCATCACTGTGAC
>NW_024697073.1:0-981 GCF_008729295.1 Plectropomus leopardus | reverse complement strand
AGTAGGCTACCAAAAATTCAATCAGTATTTGTAATAATAGAAATTACTATGATAAAAATATCGATACTTGGCATCTGTGTATTGATACGATAATGCCTCACAAAAATATTGTGATCCTATGCTGTATCAATTATTTCCCCTCATCCCTAATATTTAGAAAGTTTACTTGAACTATTAAAGCTTAATTAATAATTGATTAATTATCTGACAATCAACTCCTTACTGCACTTAAGGACACCACAGCATCCCCAGACATTAGCTAACTAATGTAAAATATGAAACTAAAAACAAACGACAATAGAAAAATGAAAAAAATGTCTGATACTATAAATAACAGAAATACCAAGACATTTAAAGCTCTGCATCCTACACTTTCTAACAGGAAGGAGGGGGAATCACCAAATACAATATTATGAAGATACTTTAACCACAATACAATATTGTTATGACTTTTAAATGTGATAACATATATTGCCATCCATTGCAATTTTTTTTACCTTTTTCAACTACAACAATTTTCGGTCCCCCAATTTCTCAGTTTTGGGATCAATAAAGTATATCTATCTATCTATCTATCTATCTGTCTATCAACTCCTCCCTGCACTGACGGACACCACAAACAAAACAAGTAAAGTAAAACATGGCTAAATTATGTATAACGTGAGTTTAAACCCAATAATACAAGTGGAAATTGAAGTGTAAAAACGTATTTTTCTATAAATGACTGGGAAGTGACAGCAACTTATACTGTCTATAAGGCATTACTTTATTATTAGAATACCATTTTTAAAGATAGATTAACATAGAGTTTGGGACTTTATTAACCATTTGAAACCTGACCAAATACTCTCGATTTCTTTCAAAAACATGGAAAGACAGCAATGAACAATGAAAGAAGAAATTCACCAATAATTTGCAAGAATTTTAGTTAAAAAAAAATTACCCCCCAAAAAAAGAAAACAAAGAAACAGAAAAACAAAT
>NW_024697072.1:0-412 GCF_008729295.1 Plectropomus leopardus | reverse complement strand
ACACACACATATATATATTTATAAAGCCAAGATTATAAAGCCAAACAAGTTAATTTCTGTTTGTTGTCCCTGACCAGAAGTTAGAAGGCACTGTAATTAACTTTTTGGCCTCCTGAGGCTGCTGGCATGTCTACAGACTTTTTTTTTTTGTTTGTTTTTCTGGACACATCTGGTACATTCCCATTCCAACCACAATGCAAACAAAGGCTTTTCATTTTTTTCAAGATCTTGGACAAACATGACAGGAGCGTTTCAGCCCAGTGGAGCACAGGTTCATCCAGCTATTCACTCAGAAACATTGATCAATCAGTTCATCCAAATATTCACCTATCCATTTCCATCTCCACCCATTAAAATGTCCATCCGTCCAGTCATCCAGTTTAATTGCCATCCATGTCCGCTCAACCGCAAT
>NW_024697071.1:0-1062 GCF_008729295.1 Plectropomus leopardus | reverse complement strand
TCAAAATTTGACATTTTTTGCCATAGTACAGTATGTGATTTTTGGCCGTTTTTTTCAACATGCTAAATTATGAGGTTTTTGGCCCTTTTTGGCCTTTGTTTCCACTTTGTATACTATGACACATCTCTACTAGTTATAATATATCATTTTCAGCCATTTTTGGGAGGGGTCAAAATTTGACATTTTTCGCCATACTATAGTATGCACTTTTGGCCATTTTTTCAACATGCTAAATTATGACCTTTTTGGACTTTTTTGGCTTTTGTTTCCACTTTGTATACTATAACATGTCTACAAGCTATAATATGTCATTTTCAGTCATTTTTGGAACGGGTCAAAATTTGACATTTTTAGCCATAGTCCATCCATCCATCCATCAGTTTTCTTCCGCTTATCCGGGGTTGGGTCGCAGGGGCAGCAGCCTAAGCAAGGAAGCCCAGACTTCTCTCTCCTCGGCCACTTCGTGGAGCTCTTCACCATAGTTTTGCCTTAGTATAGTATGCGATTTTTGGCAATTTTTTCAATGTGCTAAATTATGACCTTTTTGGACTTTTTTGGCTTTTGTTTCCACTTTGTATTGTGTAACACGTCTCTACAATCTATAATATGTGATTTTCAGTCATTTTTGGGATGGGTCAAATTGACATTTTTTGCCATAGTATAGTATGTGATTTTTGGCCATTTTTTCAACATGCTACATTATGAGGTTTTTGGCCCTTTTTAGCCTTTGTTTCCACTTTGTATTTGTTGCCGCGTCTCTACAAGCTATGATATATCATTTTCAGCCATTTTTGGGACAGGTCAAAATTTGACATCTTTCACCTTAGTATAGTATGCGATTTTTGGCCATTTTTTCCAACACCCTAAATTATGATCTTTTTGGACTTTTTTGGCTTTTGTTTCCACTTTGTATACGTTGACACGTCTCTATAAGGTATAATATGTCATTTTCAGCCATTTTTGGGAGGGGTCAAAATTTGACATTTTCCGCCATAGTATAGTATGTGATTTTTGGCCGTTTTTCACAACATGCTAAATTATGACCTTTTTGGCCCTTTTTGG
>NW_024697070.1:0-804 GCF_008729295.1 Plectropomus leopardus | reverse complement strand
TTTATTTTTATTAACAACATTTTGACTTTTTTAAAAAAAAAAAAAAATTTGGGTGATTTTAAAAGAAAAAAATTGTGATAATTTAAAAGACTTTGGCAATTTGGCCCTTTTTACGTTTTTTTTTTTTTTAATTTCTTTTCTTTTTTTAAGAAAACATGTCTTTCAAACCTTGAACACATCATGTATTATTATACAGGTTTGTTAGACAAAATTCCATGACTTTTCCAAAACTTTTCCAGGTCTGGAAACTACCATTTACAAATTCCATGTCTTTTCTAGACTTTTTATGACCACAACAAACTCTGGATATACTTTTCGGCTTCTCGCTCAGTCACACTCACCCTCGGCCTCTTCCACGTCAGCCCCGGCGGAGGCTCCCTCTTGTAGAAGAGGGACTGAGCGTTGGCGGGGAACAGGGGATCCTTGAAGAGCGCGCCTCGACGCAGACAGGCCCGCCTCAGCTTGTGAAAGCTTTGACCCTGGAAACTGTGAACTCGTTCAGGCATAGCGGCTGAAGAGGAGAAGCTTCTGGAAAGATAGAAAGAAGAGCATATTTAACGTGCGGTTTTTAAAACGAGTTCTTGACATTTCCAGCTGTGTTTGTAGCTACAAAACATGCAATTTTTAACGAGAGTTTGGGACATTTCTAGCTACGTTTGTAGCGACAAAACATGTAATTGTTCCTGAAATGTATTTTTAGCGTGACTTCTAAACATTTCCATTTCGTAGTGACAAAAAACAGTTTTTATGGTGAGTTTGGGACATTTGCAGCTGTGTTTGTCATAACAAAACACAGTGTTTAAC
>NW_024697069.1:0-386 GCF_008729295.1 Plectropomus leopardus | reverse complement strand
TGTGTTTTTTCATCTAAAAACATAGTGGCATCATGACATACACCTTGCATTTAAAGGGTTAAAATTATAGAAATTGAATATTTGATATTTAAAATTAGGACTGATGTTGGACTGACATCCGGGCTTAAGTGTTGAAGACTCATCTAAGTTGCTTATTGCTTACTCAGTCTAAACTCTTTGTGTTTACTTGGTCAGGTTATTAGTGAGATGATTGGTTGTTTTTTTTTGGATTTCAGTTTATTGTGTTCATCCCCTCCTGTGTTCCTGAGCTGCCCTTCCCTCTTTTACCAGTCGCACACCTGTCTTACATCAGCCTCATTAGTCCTTCCTGCTCCTCAGTTTCTCTCAGCCAGTAAGCTCACTGCCTGTTCTTCTGCCTTATCACC
>NW_024697068.1:0-474 GCF_008729295.1 Plectropomus leopardus | reverse complement strand
ATGATGATGTAACGTAACCAATAAGGAAGCGAATGTATGTTTTTGAGTCCTGGAGATGTTTTGTTAAAAGTTGAAGTGATTTGAGTTTGAACTCTGCAGTGAGCTCTGCTTCCCGGGAAGCTGCTGCTATCTCAATCTGTCGAGAACTCTTTGTCCACACGGCGCCTCTGTACGGTGGCCGGCGCTCCTGTGGGCGGCGCTCATTTGGGTGGCGCTCCTGTGGGCGGCGCTCCTGTGGGCGGCGCTCATTTGGGTGGCACTCCTGTGGGCGGCGCTCCTGCTGCTGCTTCTGAACATGTGGACACCTGCGCCTCATGTTTCCTCTCAGACTGAACGCTTCGTGTCGTGAAGGCGCTGACTGTAAACTTACGGACGACTCGGACACGTGTGACTGACGACTCGTTTATTTAAAGCTCACAATGTTTCATACAAACGTCCAATAAAACAGAGTAATGGACTCACTGCTGCCTTGTG
>NW_024697067.1:0-905 GCF_008729295.1 Plectropomus leopardus | reverse complement strand
GGAAGGGGGGGTTATTAATTTGTATGAAGTGCTACAAATGAAGTCTGATTGATTAATTGATAGTCGTTTTGGTCTTCATTGTGAGAAAGCTTGGGACATTTGTGATAAATACTGTGATGTAAAGTATGTAAAGTATGTCACAGAAGACATGATACTTTGTTACATGAGTTTTTGAGAGTATCTGCACTTAACATGAGTTTTTATAGTTCTGTTACCTTTTACTTTACAACATTTCCTAAACAAAATGTATACTATACCCCACTTCACCTTGATAAGGAACTGTTTTTTTTTTTTTTAAGTACGCATTCTTGGTAGGGTGGAGGGAAATTTGATCATTGTTATGTATATGCTGATGCAGTTTTTTGCCAGGGGCTTTTTGGAGGCCTTGTGTTTTGCATGTATCATGAAGGTTTCTATTAGTGTATAGATGCTGCTTTTCATTTTCCATCTAAATCTATCCCTGTAGGTGTATTTATTAATGCAACCTGCTACATGCATGTCACACAAACCCTGCAATTATGAAATGTGAATTTAAGTTTTTGTTTGATTGCTTTTTTGTTTTTATGTTTATTTTATGCGTTTCTGTCTGTTTTTGTCTATTATTTGTATGTACTTTTGTAAACGAAAGGGTTTACAATAATGAAAGTGAAATTTTGTTTTTCTGAAATTACCTTGATTTATCAGACAGCCTGCAATTTCTCCTCTAGCAGAAAGTCATCTAAAATCCCACACATCCAGTGTGTGGGCAGGGCTCCACTGCAGCCCTATAAACTCTGCAACTGTAACCAGAGTGTAAGATTCATCTACTGTAAATAACACTGCTGCATTCTTTGGCAATGAGGGAGTGAGCACCACTTCACTGGAAGCCAGAGGCAAGTGAAAGAGTAACTGAAGGCTTCATTTAA
>NW_024697066.1:0-479 GCF_008729295.1 Plectropomus leopardus | reverse complement strand
GGAGCACAGGAAACACATCAGGTTTGGTTAAACCAAAAATGAACCACTTTCATTGAATTTTATTTTTTAACCAACATTAGTCTTTATCATATAATAATATCAAATGTACTAATTTAAAGAAAGAACTGAATGAATGAATTTAAAGCATTTAAAATGTGCCGAACAGTCCCTCGGGGTTAAATAAGTGGTAGATGGTTTGTTGGTTCAATTTTGGTTTAACCAAACCTGATGTGTTTCCTGTGCTCCGGCAGGTTCAGCCCGATGTGACGGATGTGGGCTACGGCTCGACCAAACAGCAGAGAGGGAAGCTGCTCTACTCTCTGGACTACAACGCGGCTCAGTCTGAGGTGATTAATCCAGCTCCACTCTGCCGCGCTGCTTCATCAGATTACTGCATCGATTCATCAGATTACTGCATCGATTCATCAGATTACTGCTCTGAGTCATCAGATTACTGCACCGATTCATCAGATTACTGC
>NW_024697065.1:0-484 GCF_008729295.1 Plectropomus leopardus | reverse complement strand
AAACTTTTTTTCTTCAGGTGTAATGTACGCTTTATTTTAAGGTGAAGTTACAAAGAAATTCTCATAATTCTGCTTGCTTCTTTATTAACAGCATTTACTTGTACTTTTACTCTCAATACTTAAGTACATTAGATATCATAAAATTACTTTTGATGCTTACGTGCAGAAAATATCAGATAAGATTTTTACTCGAGTAATATTCTAACAGGTAACTTTAACTTTTACCAAAGTAATTTTCTGGTAAGACATTTGTATTTTTACTCAAGTACGACTTTCGGGTACTTCATCCACCTCTGAGAACAGTATTGTTTGTGTAATTTGATTTTTAAATCAGAAGTTATACAGCTTTGATAACATATTGTCTGCGTTTGGAAATGTGTACTTTTTCTTTTTACTTGTAGTAGATTCTATGGCTGCTCCTACAAAGTATGTACTGCTGCATGAAGAGTACACATAAAAGTGAGTAGTACTTCTTTATAACAGT
>NW_024697064.1:0-525 GCF_008729295.1 Plectropomus leopardus | reverse complement strand
CTTTTACAAACTCACACACAACTTGTGCAGCAAAATCCAAGTCTCACTTATCCAGCAATATTCTCAATACTTAATACAGATTCATTTTTTCTAAAACTTTTGCACTGACTTGTTTTTAAATGTAATCGAAATTGCACGGTTTTGGAAGTACTGAGCGCATGACTGGTAAATGAGACTTGGATTTTTGCAGACCCTGTTTACTTTAATTTATGAAGAATATTTGCCTTTTCTGGATTCTCTGTTCACTGTCCAGGCATGTGGGATAAACAATGTTTTCTTAACAAATTCAACACAGTACGCGATGAGTGACTGAAAAACAAACAGACCTTTTCTGTGTGATTGATTTTATAATTGTACCTCACCTGGCTGAGGTAAAGTGTCATGGAGTGTGCTGATGTCTAATCCACTGGGGACTGTGAGCACAGAGGCGGACTGATTCTGTAATGACTGCTGGAGTTTGGCCCTCTTCATGGCCGCGGCGAGGCGGGTGGGGCTGAACAAGATGTAGTCCCTGGATACATCCAG
>NW_024697063.1:0-654 GCF_008729295.1 Plectropomus leopardus | reverse complement strand
TGGCAATTTTCTATTAGGAAAAGGAAAACACTATTTAAAAAAAAAAATCTAAAAGTTTTAAAGAAAGAAATCGCCAAAAATATTAAAAGAAAAATAAATTACAATTTTTTTTAGAGAAAAAGAATTGCCAAAAAAATTAGGAAGAAGAAAGCTGCAAAAATGTTTTTTAAAAATCAGCCAAAAAATTAGAAAGAAAAAAATCATTGCCAAAACATTTTAAAGAAAGGAAATTCCAAAAATTTTAAAGAAATAAAATTGGCAAAAGTTTTTTGAAAAATTTTAAAAAGAAAAAAAAGTGCCAAAATAACATTTAACTGAAATCATGCCTTCGAAACCAAAAGCATGTTTTCTTTTTTTAAAAATCTGGTAAATTTATTTTTCTTCAGAGCCTCCAGTATCAAAGCCTTGAAATGCGTTCGGTTTGAACTAATTGCACCTTATTCTTGCAGTATGTTTTACATCATTCTGTTTTAAGCCCACATGATATTTACATTTTGTCAATTCAAACTGAATAAGTGATCATTTCTCTTATGTGCAGAATTTGAACTAATGAACTGGGAGAAATCTGGACCCAGTGGCTGGACCAGTTGGGAACCACTGTTGTAGTGTGTTACATTGTGTGTGATGTTGAAATATACTGAATGCTGTACTTCT
>NW_024697062.1:0-624 GCF_008729295.1 Plectropomus leopardus | reverse complement strand
TTTTTTTTTTTTTTTTATAGCTAACAGGTAGCCTATTAACACTACTAGCAGACAATACACACAGTACAATATTCACTCAGCATTTATTTTTTATATTTTTTATATTTTTATTGATATTTTTCTCTTTATCTCTTTAGCTTCTAAATGCTTTACTGCGTTAATGAGCTTGTCTGTGTCTGTCTGCTATTTGCTGCAGGTAGTCAACAGTGAGCTGAGACTATGAGCAAGAGTGAACCAAAACTGCAAATTTGAAGGTTGTAAAACCAAAACAATGAGCTCAAAGACAATTAACCTGTTGTGGTGTTGAGCAGGTGAAACTAAATGCGGGATATGTTATGCAACAAGACCAAAAAAGACCCCATACCAAAACCCAAGGATCCAAAGACTGAAATGAAAACCAGGGCTTAAATACAAACCAGTCTGATGAGGGGTTGAAGCTCAGGTGAGGGGACTAAGGTGATTAGGCTGAAGAACCAGCAGCGAGCTGATTGGCTGGGAGAAACTGATGAGCAGAGAAGGACTAACAAGGCTGATGCAGGACAGGTGTGTAGAGTGGCAAATGAGGCAGAGGCAGATGGTGTCATTTTTCTATAGCCATTTAATTTTGCAATCAACATTTATTTC
>NW_024697061.1:0-484 GCF_008729295.1 Plectropomus leopardus | reverse complement strand
TTTTTTTTTTTTTTTTTTTTTTAACATATATAAGATTCAAACACAATCTCAGCATCCCAAATCTGTTTCTTTCTTCTTGTTTTCACAGTTTCTGGCAGTGATAAATGGTGTAATTTTTGTGATTTTTAAAGAAAAAATGCCTTTCAAAAAAAAAAAAAATGATCCAAATATCCATTATCACATGTCGATGCATATTTGAGCTACATTATGTCGTCAGCAGCAGAAAATAAAGTCATAATCTTAATTATGTTTTTGTGTGTGTGTGTGTGTGTGTGTTGCAGCTCTAATATGTTCATGTGTGTAATCATATTGGGCAAAATACTATTGGAAATACTAAAGGTAAAGATTTCAAACAAAAACACATGTACAAATACAAATACTACATTAAACTGATGAGCTGTTGTATAAAGTTTTGTTTTGATTATGACTTTTTTTTGAACGCTGTCCTTGAACTTGAACTCACAGTGACATGAACACACACAAA
>NW_024697059.1:0-738 GCF_008729295.1 Plectropomus leopardus | reverse complement strand
TATATTCTATTACCAATCATTTAAAATTATAGGTGGATTCCTGTCAAGGTGTAGAAACAAGGTGAGCTCAGTTTATCTGTGGAAAAGTGTTGTGCGATCAAACTGCACATTTTACAGTGTCCTGTTATTTTGATCTCCTTAAGGCACACCTGTGTGCTCATGATGCTGTTTAATCAACATCTCGATATGCCACACCTGTCAAGTGGATGGATTAACTTGGAAAAGGAGAAGTGAACAGATTTTAATAGATTTGCAACTAAATGTTAGGAAAAATGAATCTGAGTGCTTAAAAAAGTCTTGAAATCAAACCTGTGAAAAATTGGAGAAAAAAAGTGTTGCGTTTACATTTTTTGTTCAGTGTACAAAACTACAAAATTAATCCTCTACTGAAGTTTGAATAATCAGCTGTAAATAACAAGATGTTACCCTGGATTAATTAAGCAATTTTCAGAAAACAGGTTGTAGAAAAGTTTGTATAATTAGAAAGTCATGAAAAGTTTTAATATTAGGGTCTGGTTGGTCACATTTGATTAAGTTTTTCTCATAAACAAAATGATTAAATCTCAGTTGTAATACTCAAGAAACAGAAGAAGAAGTTTAAGTTTCCATCCCGTTTTATTCCTGCTTTCTATTTTGTACATGAAGCTGCAATAAAACCAACAGATCTACAGGTGACACAAAAATGAAAAGCAGAGCGACGCAGAGAGAGACCGTATCGAGACAATGAATGGCTGGTCG
>NW_024697058.1:0-989 GCF_008729295.1 Plectropomus leopardus | reverse complement strand
TTATAATTATTAATTGCACTAAGGTCCTTAAAAAATGGCACATGATGAAAAGTCCCACACAGTAGTATTATGTGTCATACTGTGGTGTGATTCAAAATACTCTGACTTGTTGCACCAAAATAATGAGGTAGATGTGATATATGATTTTAAAACATATCCATACTTTAGCTTTCCACAATCTAGCTATCATCATTTTTGTTTGTCTTTTACTTTAGGGGGAGACTGGAGATAAAGGAGACTTGGGATCTATTGGCCCAAAGGTAAGCAAACATATTACAGAAGATTAATGTCTCTATTCTAGAGCTGTACAATTAATTGAATTATTATCAAAGTGCGATATGTCCAAGTTCAATATCCAAATTGCAGGAGCTGCAAGGTTTTATATAACATTGCAGCCATTATAAGTAAAGCATTGTGGTGCTACAGAGCCTAAAAATGATATTTGCCGTAGAGGGACATTCTTGTTTGGTAGAGACCCCAGCAAAATACCATCATCATTTTTTACATATTTTTCAGTAAAAATGAAATGCAAAAATTATTACTACCGCTAAAATATTGCATTGGTAGTATCTGTAAAAATAATCACTATATGATCTTTTTCGCATATCATTCAGCCAGTGGTGGATGAAGTGCATGAAAGCCACACTTGGGTAAAAGTACAGTTGTCTCTCCAGAAAATAACTTTGGTCGAATTTAAAGTCATCTATTAGAATATTATTTGAAGTGTCTGACTTTTACTGCACTGAAGTATCAAGAGTAATTTTATTATATTAAATATACTTAAGGATTGACAGTAAAAGTACAGAGTTTTCTGGGGTGTTTTTTTTTTATGATTTTGAGTTCTTGGGGGTGTAATTGTAATGTATTTTTCTTTGTATAATTTTGTTTTTTTTAGTTGTGTTGATTGCTTTCTTTCATTTTACATTTTTACTGCATTGGGTACTTTTACTTTTAATTCTTTCAGTACATGCTCACAATTATACTTATTA
>NW_024697057.1:0-421 GCF_008729295.1 Plectropomus leopardus | reverse complement strand
GTTGCTTTTGTCATAATATCTGCCTTTATTGTAGGATTTGTTATATAAAAAAGTTAGTTTTTTATTTTTTTAAAACATTTTTTTTATGTTTTGTTGTGGAATGCCGTATTAGGTACTTCACCAGTAGAGCTCACAGTCTTTCTTCTGGATTTACATCATTATAGAGTTGTATATATCCAAATGTGAAAGAGTTATAGCACAGACCAGACGTTAAGCTGTCCTTACCTCTAAGCCTAGTGTTGCGTCTTATACACATTAATAAAGGACTGAAATACTAATTTTCTTCCTCGTAATCACAGGATCCAACCAATGGCTACTACAACGTCCGAGCCACCACCCATGATGAGGCGCGCCCCCAGTCCCGTGCCATCCACTACCAGGGCGAGTTCCGCTCCCCGAACCCAAGCAGCGGACCAGCAGG
>NW_024697056.1:0-525 GCF_008729295.1 Plectropomus leopardus | reverse complement strand
CGTGTTAAAGGGTTAATGGAAGCGCTTCATTTCATATATTAGATAAATATACGGGTGAATAAATTGAGTTATTTCAACTGAATTGCCAGAAAAAAAAGGTCGTCATGGTATATTACTGAAAAACCACAGATGCATTACATTTGCACATTACTATGCAGGGGATACTTTGCAACAATGTTTTGAAACCCCTGCAAATAGGCTTGATGTTTTTTAAAAAATGTAATTTGTGTAGCAGTCCTAGCAAAGATGTTCATGACCTTTTTCCCCATGTTTTTTAAAAAAGCAAACCAATTTTCTCAGATTTCAAAGCTTTAAATGCTTATAAAAGGTATGTGAATGCAGCAGAAGAAAAGTGATGTTGATCCAGGTTTTAAAGGATTAATGTGGGGCTATGTTTAGTTACAAAACCCACTCAGCTGTGGTCTGCTACGGCAGTCATGGATCCCTAAAAAACAACCACATTTGAGGCCTGAAAAACTTGTCGAATCACAACCTGTGTTGTTGTCAGTTGGTGTCAAAAATTGG
>NW_024697055.1:0-449 GCF_008729295.1 Plectropomus leopardus | reverse complement strand
TCTCTAAAGGAATATTTTACTATTTCGAATATGATTGTTATTGTTTGTTTGTTTTTTGTGTTCATCATGGCCTTTTCCTCTTATCTTATTTGTTTGTTTGTTTGTTTGTTTTACAAATGTTTGTCATCATCAATGTAATTATTACTATTACTATTACCATTAGATTATTAATAATGTGTTGTACATACATAATGAAACTAATAGCTGAGGGAAATGCCCGGTCCCCAGGCCCTTAACTCAACTGGCCCCCTGAAGAATGTTGCTTAAAAGTCCAGTTGATGTATTTTTATTTTTCTTATTTTGCACAACGACAGAATATTATATACATTGAAAATCTTTGTATTTTATGTCTCCATCTGCTGGTAGGCCACAGTATGCATAATATGATGGTAATTTCACTATAGAACAGACTTGATGATCACTAAAATTAGGTCGGGGAAAAGGTGGAT
>NW_024697054.1:0-590 GCF_008729295.1 Plectropomus leopardus | reverse complement strand
CATAAAATTATGCATATTGCCAACAGCTTTTTAAAGTTGAATTTATCTTTCAATAAATATCTATGGTACATTTGATTCATTTTTTTTTTTTAGATTTCAGGTTTATTCTGCAGTACACATGCTACTGTTTGTTATTTTTAAGCTGCAAAATATCTTGCATTCGGGGCCGTGTCCAAAAAAACATTTTCTCCTGACGCAAGCATAATTTTAATTTCTTTGTAATGGGAGTGCCGAATATTTAAGTTACAAGGCGATGAGCATCGACTCTGCGCTGAGGTCTTGGCATTTCTTTTTTTTCTAAGCCATTAGTAGAAAAATGATAAACTTTGGATAAAATGCTGAGCTCATCACTGTTACTTTTAATTTAGCTGCCCAATAATATAGGAGGGGTCAAACAGCACAAGAAGAAATATATTAATATGCCACATATTAATATATGTTTCTCTCATTAACCCACAAAGACCAACATGTCCTCTCTCCCTGCACGCTTCAGTCTTCCCCTCATCCAGAGCAAAGGTCTCTTTTGAGGCGGCATTAGGCAGGTTTCCATTAACCTTCAAATTGCGCAAATTGAAATTGCAAATATAAAA
>NW_024697053.1:0-770 GCF_008729295.1 Plectropomus leopardus | reverse complement strand
ATGCACATATAGATATATAGATAGACAGAAAATACCTACATGTATTTGGAGAATACAGCAGCTGTCATTGCAATCTGAACTATGTTCATTAAAATAGATAAATATTGCATAAAGTAATATCTGGCATGTTGAGAGGGACTAGACCAAGTCTGACTCTTTGACTGAAAGAGATCAGATAAACACATAAAGACTGAAGCAAATGAATAAGAACTTTAGGTCTGCTCAATGAAAGACATCAGTATTTCTACAGTACACGCTGCCTGCAGTACCTGCTGTTCAGCCTTTTGTTTCAATATTGGAGCAAGTCTGCCCCCTTGTGTACACATAAAGATACTACACTCATGTTACCTGTTCACAACCCACCAACTCTCACGATAAATAATTCACTTTGCAATTCTTTCAACTGAGCTTTTATATATTTACAAATCTGAGGCTTACCTCTCGTCTCTATGGCACTTATGGAGTTCTTCATAAAATTCAAACCCACATCATCCAGCTGGGCATCAACTGCAAGTGGAGGCAAAACAAAACACTTAAAATGAGGTGAAACATTGTGCTCATGAGACTTAATGATATTCTTTAAAAAATACAATGTCCGGTACAGCTAGATTACTTACTTCCTCTTTCTTTAGAATAAGTTCTACCAAGATAGTGCCCAATCTGTAAGAAAAAAAACATCTTCATGTTTTTTTAAAGTTTATTATGTACAGTTAAGCCCTCGGGATATACAGTAAAGTGCAGGTATATAATGATAATGGAAGCATATTAAA
>NW_024697052.1:0-520 GCF_008729295.1 Plectropomus leopardus | reverse complement strand
GGGGCACCTAGTTGCTCAGTTGGTAGAGTGGGCGCCACAGCTGTTTTGATTCCAGCATTGGTCCTTTGCTGCATGTCACCCCCTTTCTCTCCCCCTTTCACGCTTAAAGCTGCCCCCCCACACTGATTTCAACCTCAGGGAAAAGTCAGTAATGTTAGTAAAATTAATTTCCTCTGAGCTATCAATATCTGCACATTATTTCACAAAAACCCATCTCATAGTTGGCTGAAAACAAAGAGGAACTGTTCTTTCTTCACCAATTTCTACACAAACAAGCTGACATCGGCTTGGATACAACAGTTCAAAATCACAAGGAAGAGCTGGCAACAAAACAATAGCTACAAAAAATCATCATCTGCTCCTTTAGTCTTTCTCTTCCTGTAAACTGAACCTAAGCATAAAGGCAGCACACACAAAAATCTGGTGACAAATCCTCCCGAAATATGAAAAAGATGGTTTGTTCAGGTAACTTGAACAAGAAAGGTTATGTACCCAATAAAGTCAAGATTTAAACATGATT
>NW_024697051.1:0-597 GCF_008729295.1 Plectropomus leopardus | reverse complement strand
TGCCTTTTAGGCTTTGTTTTAGAGTTGTGTGTGTTTGGTATTTGTGTTTTCTGTTGTTTCGTGTATTTATCATAATCAGTCAGTTTCCTGATTTATTTTGTATGTTATTGTCTCATGTGTCATGTCTTGTGTTACATCCTGATTTTCTTCATTTCTCGCCTGTTGTCTGTAACACCTGTCCTGCATCAGCCTTGTTAGTCCTTCCTGGGTCCACCTACTCTGCATTGCTTGATACAATCATGACTTACGATCTTCTTATCGTGTGGCAGTGTATTTATTCAGTCCTTTCTGAATCTGAACTCGTAAAGTAACGCCACTCTGAGGGTACTTTTGTTGTGAGTTTACGACGCCGTTACCATGATGTCAACAAATTCACATGGTGGGATGACGCAGCACAGTTCTTATGTTCACACAACGGCACATGGCAACCAGTGGACCATCACCATTGTCAGGAATATGCAACAAAGTCACGGATGATTAAGTCTAGGCAAAAGAGGCACATGGTAAGAAAAACTCACATCCACATGGGAAATGAACTGCAGACTCCCCAAAAAAAACAGTCAGTTGTTTGGGGTTTGTAAAAATGAATGTTAACAT
>NW_024697050.1:0-550 GCF_008729295.1 Plectropomus leopardus | reverse complement strand
GGCAAATTCTCAAGGATGTAATGTCAGTATCAGTATCGGACCTGAAATAGTGGTATCAAGCGGACATGCCTTCTAAATACAAAGTACGGCTGAGTCAGATAGTAAACCTGGCTCCTCCGTCTCTGACCTCCCCCACCAGCACTCCTCTTCTTGAAGTCTCCACTCTGCTGATGTCAACCTATGTCAAAACCTCTGGACCAAGACCTGAAGCTGCGGTGACAGAGTGTTTTCAGTTGCTGCCTCTTTTCTGGGCAATTCACTACCTGACCACATCAAAAATGCCCTCACAATGTAAGCATTCAAAAAGGCCCTCAAAACCCACCTCTTCAGGTGCCTTCCCCAGCTAACCCCACTGTTATTATTATTAGTATTATTATTATTAAAGTCAATTGCTTTGCAAGCATTTGATCCTAACCCAAAAATTCATAATTTGACATGATAATGGCACTTTTAAAAAAAGGCATTTTTTCATTTGGGGGAGGGATGAATATCTGTACCAAATATCACAGCAATCCATGTGACATTTGATGAGATATTTCAGTCTGAAGCA
>NW_024697049.1:0-2350 GCF_008729295.1 Plectropomus leopardus | reverse complement strand
CTAACTTACCCTGCAGACACGCGGGAATCAGACCCCAGCACGACCCCTCCATCAAACTCTATGGCGATGATGGTCGTCTACAAGCAAAAGTTGAAGCATTAAATCGGCAATGGAAAAAAACATATTCCACACATCCGCATGTGACACATAAGAGTCACATGGTTTCATCGCTGCGCACATTCACAGACTACAAAGTCTCTCAAAAAATACATATCTTATACTTACTCCGGTTTTCACCTCCTCAGACAACCACTCCGGTCCCGTTTCTTCCAACATGTTGCACAACTGTGGCTCCGGTAACGACAACGACAGTACGCGTCTGGCAGCGAGGTAAAGGTGACACCTGGCGAAAATCGATGCCTAATCGAGCAGTCTCCGGTTTTAAAAAGTTTTCTTGTTGTTGGAAACTCTTTCTCTTTACCTGTTCTCTGATTTACCAAATTATTTCTACACTCACACATCAGAGGGACTCCATGTTTTCCTGAATTAAATCGAAATTGAAAGTTAAGTTGTTCCTCCTCTGCAGTCATGACAATGAGCTGCAATCCCGCAGTTCAAACTGCGTTTTATTAAAATGTGCGCACATTTGAATTCAGTGAGGATTAACTGTTTATGTGCGCTACCAGCTTATTCCAATGTCACTGAGAAACACTAAAATAAATACAGTACAGTATGCACTGAAACAATTTAAGAACCATAAAATTATAACAGTTCAAGAACAATTAATTACTGAGACGTCACAAATAAAGGCAGTTATCATATTCAGACACGCTACAAAATGCCCCCCAATATATTGATTGAATCAATCAATCTATCTATCTATACATACATACATACATATAAACACAAGCACACACACACACACACAAATCATAAATACACTTTACAAATTGCCATTATTGTTACCAACTCACAAATTAAGGAAACTATTATATTGCTCTATAATGCTTTTATTGCTAATATTAATATGCTACACAATGCCCCCTAATATATTGTTTTTCTCTCTCTCATATAGTATACTGCACTTTAGTATTTGGTACCCAGGCAGAACACAGTTCACAGAGTACTCAACTGACACTAATGTCTTTCTTATGTTATGTTAATCAGAAAGCCAGCCTTAAGTCTGAGTAAAGTTTCAGTCATGTATGTTGCACTGCATGTGTGATCGACAGTAATAGCTTTCAAATAGTGCATATTCATACAGTTTACTGTGTAGCCATACTTGCTTATGTTAAATAAAACAAAGTAGGCCATGAGTTTTAAATTGTGATTTTTTTTTTCTTGTGAGTGACCCCTTCCTGCCCAGTGTTGACTTTGTAGCTCCTGCTTGTCACAAATCCATTACTATATTTTTAAGAGAATAACTACTAGAAAGAGGAAGATCAATGAGGTTTTGGATAAGCTTATTTCTATTTTACATATTTCCACACATAAAAAACACATTGCAATTTGGACACATTAAAAGGAAAAAAGAAACATTATTTTATAATGGAAATTATTATGTTTTATGAGTCATGGGTGAAATTTTGGAGTTTAGTACATATTTTCAATAAAATAGTGTGCCCTTTACCAAAATAACAAACACAAAAAGTTTTCACAAATTTACAATGTTTTCATTAGCAGGAAACCTATTTTTTAGATGTCTGACTTGTTCAAATGAGTGTGAAT
Source organism: Plectropomus leopardus (assembly GCF_008729295.1). Lineage (NCBI taxonomy): Eukaryota > Metazoa > Chordata > Actinopteri > Perciformes > Serranidae > Plectropomus > Plectropomus leopardus. The sequence continues at coordinate 682 of NW_024697049.1, read as the reverse complement.
AACTAGTTGCATTACAGTCTTGCAGAGTAAATTAGTGATGAAATTGTGGCTAGAGGATTTCAAAGAAATACTCCATACTGGAAAATAAAAATCTAAATTTCCCTGGTGGTTCAAAGGATGTCACTCATCGTGGAACTTAGGCAGTTTGTCACCAGGTACAACCACATGCTCCACCCCAGTTTCTGTTATCACCACCAGGTTAGCCACACCTCCGCTGACGTTGTCTCTGCCCATGGCCAGAGCCAGAGCTGTGAGCACAGAGACAGAGGGGTGAGACAAAGGGAGGGCGGAGGACAAGGGAAGACAGACCGGAACAACAGGCAGGAGAAAACTAGGTCAAGTCAAATGAGGACAGACGGGCAGTTTGTAATATTTATACAGCTACTCACTACAAATGCAAAGTTGCCAACAAGCACTGAATAGATTTGTGATGAACTTCTTTAACCTTAATACCTTCCCTTTCTTGCAATCAGAAGGCTTCTTCTCATTTAAGAGGTACATGCAACACTGCAGATTCTTAGATATTGAATATGTAGAAAAATACACATCCACTGAGTCTGAATCTGAATCTTTATGTAACTAAATATTAACCCTTTAAACCCGGAGTGAAATGATTTGATTTCTTTCAAAAACATGGAGAGAGGTCAACAAGCAACTTAAGACACGGGCCAAAAATTAATAA
>NW_024697048.1:0-821 GCF_008729295.1 Plectropomus leopardus | reverse complement strand
GAATAAGAAAACATACAGAAAATAATCCAACCCCCGAAAACAAATATACATACACATGCACACAAACACATGCACACACCCCCTAATCCTCATGCACATGAAAAGAACGTGATATGATGAAAGTGATAAATGATTAAAGTGAGTTTTTAAGAGCAGCCGAAACAAACACTAATTTTGCAAATCAGATTCTCAGCGTTCGATTGATTAGTGACAATTGAAATCACTTTACGGAATAACGATCCCAAACAGTACGATGGTGCTGACTTGTGTTTGTCTGACTCTGCGTCCACAGTATGGAGACAGCAGGGAGTTTCTATGGCGACTGGCCCGGGCTTATAGTGATGTGTACGAGTCCACTGAGGACAAACAAGAGAAGAAGACTTACGCACAACAAGGTAATAGACACAAAAAAGGCACAAACCCCAGAATAATGAGCGATATTTATGGATGCAGCGACGTATCTGCTGCACATTGGCCTCTGGGCAAATGAACTGGCATTCACCAGTGGCAGTGGCCAACGTTTTTCTGTGTTGTTGCATCATTTTTGTGTTGGCTTAAAAGCGGGGCTTGAGATTAACGTTGTCCTGTCATCTTGGGGACAATAGAAAACATTTTTTGGACAAAAAGATCATCCCTAGGACGCCATTGGGTCGAAAGGATGCAGTAAATTAACTATCGAGGTCTTAGAGGACCTATTTTACTTAGATGATGCTACACTGTGAACAACAAATCCGTGCTGGAGCAGAGCTAGTCAACGTTAGCTGGAACTGCTCGCAGAGGTTGCACTGAATTACTTCTTGATGCCTTCAAGCTCAATTCAG
>NW_024697047.1:0-566 GCF_008729295.1 Plectropomus leopardus | reverse complement strand
AAATTGCCTTGATCCTTTGCTTGAACTCTGACCTCGTAAGCAGGCGTTTCTTCATAATCTAATGTGCCCTTCACAGTGATTTCTCCTGTTTCTGAATTTAGATCGAAAATATTTGACGGATCAGTATTCCCTCGCTTGATCAGTGAATACAGTATTTTACTGTTCATTCCCTCGTCTAAATCGGTTGCATTTAACTTTATCACCACTGTTCCGTGTGCAGCATTTTCACGCGCGCGTACTTTATAAAGAGACTTGCTAAAAACGGGTGTATTATCATTGACATCTAACACGTTTACATTTATCTGCAACGTACCCGATCTCGGAGGTTTTCCTCCATCTACAGCGGTCAGAATAAGTTTAAGAACCGGCTGTTTCTCTCTGTCTAAAGCTTTCTGCAGCACTAACTCAGCAGACACACCGTGCTCTCCGCCGCTCTGCACATCAAGAGAGAAATAATCGTTTTGGCTCAGCTTGTAACTCTTAACTGAGTTGCCACCAATGTCTGCGTCTTCTGCTATTGGAAGAAGATATCGTTCTCCCGGTGACATTGATTCGGAGATGTTTAA
>NW_024697046.1:0-631 GCF_008729295.1 Plectropomus leopardus | reverse complement strand
TCCTATATCATTTTCCTTGTTTGTTTTTGTTTACTTTTTTTGTTGATAATTTTACAAGGAATCCTCTTGTAACTTTTTACTAAATTTTTTGCTGATTTGGGGTCATTTCATGTTAGGTTGCTCCCAGGGTTTTTGAGAGAAATTAAGTCAATGTGCTCAAGTTTCAAAGGGTTAAGAAATGTATCATTAAAAATGGTTTATAATCGATTTCCTCATTCAACCTTGAATCTAATTGGACATTAATGTAAAAATCCTATAGGTTTTCAGCAGTTTATTTAGAATGTCACTAATTCCTTCCACTCTCAGCAGACTGTCTTCACAGGAATGATGTTCTGTGTGGACTTTGAGACATGGTATCTTTCTCTAAAAAGCTTTATGTCATATGTTGAAACTGTCTATCAAAGTCCTTTAAAAATCTACAAATACCACTTAAAGAGCGACATAAATCAACCTCAGTATCAACCTCAACTCCCACTCCTCCCTCATGCCTTTGAGGACTCAAAGTTACAGCCAGTCTCGGCCTCGTTTACACAGAGATTAAAGTGGTCAAACTGCTTTGCTCACATAAGAATCTCACTCATGTTGCGTTCGTTAACTCAGAACTTAGTACAGAAAAGTTCCTGCTGTGCAC
>NW_024697045.1:0-323 GCF_008729295.1 Plectropomus leopardus | reverse complement strand
GATGTCAACGACAATGCCCCAGTTATTAATATTATGTCATTTTCCAGCCCAGTATCCGAGGATGCACGCCCTGGCACAACGATTGCCATTTTGAACATAAAAGATGCAGATTCTGAAAAAAATGGGCAGATAAAATGTTCCATAGATGGCAAACTTCCTTTTAAGATCGAATCCTCTCTAACTAATTATTACAATTTGATCTCAGATCAATATTTTGACAGAGAATCCGTCCCAGAATATAACATAACAATAACAGCCACTGATTTTGGATCTCCACCACTTTCTAGTTCAACAAAATTAAATCTTAAAATTTCTGATGTAAA
>NW_024697044.1:0-500 GCF_008729295.1 Plectropomus leopardus | reverse complement strand
ATCGCATTCAGCTCTTTCTTCCATCTATTTGGCAGTATTATGTAAGAATACTGATGTTAAGATGTATGGCTATGAAAAATTTTTAGAGCCCCTTTTACAGGATTTGATCATTTTAGAGAAACATGGTGTTTTTATTGCAGGTCTTGGAGAGTTTGTGAAAGGCACAGTCCAGTCAGTTATTGCAGATAATTTAGGAGCCCATGGTATCGCAGGCTTCGTTGAAAGCTTCTCTGGTGTGTACTTCTGCAGGTTTTGTACTGGTGAGAGATCAGACATTCAGGATAAGGCAGTTCAGTCAGGACATTTTTTTTTTTTAACTTAGTTTTTATTTAAGTTTCATTCAAAATCATGTACAGAATCATAATCATCATATCTGCTGTTTCATATATAAGGTGACAATTATGGTACAACAAAATAGACAGAGACTACAGTGACAAAGAAAAATATAAAATAAAGTAGAATAGAGCAAGATGGAATAAAAGAAATAAAATTATATCAGT
>NW_024697043.1:0-503 GCF_008729295.1 Plectropomus leopardus | reverse complement strand
TATATTATAGTACAAAACGGTACAGTCAAGTGTAGTGAAGTGTAGCACTTAACAGTACAGTACAGTGCAGTTTAGGCAGTTAATACTTGCAGTACTTTTACCACTAAAGCTTAATTTAAATCCTAAATACAAGCGTATTAAGGTTAATTTAATACAAATAAAGGCTATGTTTGATAGTTGGTTCTGCACGGTGGTGCAGTGGTTAACACTGTCACTTCACAGCTCTGGATTTGAACCCAGGTTCTGTGTGGAGTTGTGTTCTCCCCCCGGCACCGTGGGTTTTCAGGTTCTCTGTCTGGTTCCTACAGACATACAGGTTGGATTAACTGGGGACTGTAAAATAGCCCGAAGGTGTGAATGTAGACGTGAATGATTGTCTGGATCTATGCGTCAGCCCTGTCCAGGTGTTAGCTCAGAAAGCCTCCAGCTGTGACCCTGAAGAGGATAAGCAGTTAAGGATAATGATTAAATGATCGATTATTAATTAAAAATGTTTCAGCTCT
>NW_024697042.1:0-706 GCF_008729295.1 Plectropomus leopardus | reverse complement strand
ACAGGGTTTTTCCGCCGCCCAGAGTCAGGAGCTTCCTCAAGGACAGGATATTTCTGCCGCCCAGAAGGATTATTTTCTACGATGGACTCTTTCTGCTGACAAAAATCCTTAATGTTACTAATCATGGGCGTTTTCAGCTTCCTGGAATCAATGTTTTCCTCAATGAAGGGCTTTTTCCGCTGCCCAGAATCATGGTTTCCCTCACTGGTGGCAGTATGGTCTAATCTGATCCTGACAGTCTTTGGTCTAGCTCCTTTCTCATACCATGAGAGCTTCTCTTCCAGCTGGGCCACCCTCAGGGAATAACTCTTTGCTGCCACTGAGTTTTCATGCTTGAGCTGATTCACTTCATCTCTCAAGGCCTTGATCTCTGTGGCAAAGCTTTCCCCTTTAGATTCAGGCCTGTCCACACACTCTGAACGCACAAAGCTCAGCTCCTTTTCAGGGAGAATTGTGCTGCTGGAAGTCGCCTCATCTGAAGGAAGGTGTAGGAGGAGGTCGTCCCCTTCAGTGGTCTCCTGCTCCTTGTGGACTGGTAAATCTTTTTCATCAGTCTCTTCAAGACCAACAGACCTCAGGATCGTTTCTGTTAATACGAGCCAGCTAGATTTTTCGTTCACTCTTGTCAAACTGTCAAGTGCACGATCGTACTTTGACAGAATACAGTTACACTGTCTATCTAGGACTTCATAACGGTCTAATTCTC
>NW_024697041.1:0-459 GCF_008729295.1 Plectropomus leopardus | reverse complement strand
TTTTAACTCTTTTTCAAGTAATTGTCTGTTTTTCTGTTACTTTTGTTTGTGTCTTTTTTTGTGTGTCTTCTTGCTTATTTTTGGGTCATTTCTTGCTAAGTTGGTCATTGATTTCTTTCCATGAAAGAAATCAAGCCCATTTGCTCAAAGGGTTAGCACGGGGTCTTGCTGCCAGGAGGCGAGAGGTGAATGGGATTATTAGAGTGGCTGCAGCGTCCTTTAAAACGCAGGAGTTCAATTAAATGACACAGATTGGCTCACTTCACTCAGACGAGGGGCTGCATTAGTTGATATCATGCGGTGACTCACTCAGCAGCTGCTCCGAACACATATATTTCATCAAACTAGGGTATCTGTGCCGAAGAGTCCTCTGTGGGTTCGTCTCGAGATTCCCCTTCTTCTTCCCTTCCCCTGACATGTTTTCTAGAAGTCACACAGATCTTTCGGAAAGGTCTTTCT
>NW_024697040.1:0-869 GCF_008729295.1 Plectropomus leopardus | reverse complement strand
TATGGTGAGTCATCATCCAACTCTTTTAGTTTTCCCTCCTCTCGCTTTGTCTGAATGAATGACCAGCTCGCTGACGGGGGTTTCCATGATGTGACCGATGGGAAGCACTTTCATCATAGCACTTTGTTTCAAAAACCAAGTCATGGTTTTCCTTATTATCCGATCTCTCCCAGGCCCTAGGTCATCCTCGTGCCACAGCGCGTTTTATCAGTATATTTATTAAATCATTAACAAGAAAAATACCAATCAATCAGCAATGTGTTTGCAAAGCTACAATAACAACAACATGTACATGAGAAAGACTTTTAATCACACTGATGCCTTTAAAACTCCAAAGTTATATAATCCGTCTGACAAATTCATAAGCCTCAATTAGTCATTAATGGGGGGTCACAATTAGGGATGGGGATCAAAACCTGGTTCTATAGAGAACTCAGTTTCACTTTTTTCAAACCCGGAAAATCAATAATGTTTGAGCTTATCGATACTGCTGTTGAGTCCTGTGGGTCCTGTAATCTAACATTACATTTTTGAGTCATGTTCATGTTATTTAAACCTAAATTAAACCTAAATGCAGAACTTTTGACTGTCTTCAGGTTAAAAAACACTCCTGTGACAGCTGCGGCGGCATTATCATCATCCACTCACAGCAGCAGTGATAAGCACACCCAAACTTTGTAAAAAGTCCCGTCAGTTAAAAATAGTAATCCAGTGTTGAAATCTGAGTTAAAATTGGCAGCATATGAGCTCGTTAACTAAATAAACCAGGTTACATACGGTTTCATTTAAAAGTCATCATGATGTGTTAAAATGTAACGTCATGAAAAATTAAATATAGTTTTTGGTGAGAAACTTGTATTATACAGTTG
>NW_024697039.1:0-883 GCF_008729295.1 Plectropomus leopardus | reverse complement strand
GCATTATGGAATAAGATACATTGTAGTTCATTGATGCAATCAAGGGGGAATGTCGGTTTTAAGAAACTACATTATTCCTACACCCCAGAACAGTTCAATATTTGTAAACATGCACCACTATTCCAAAGCTAAAGAGAACTTTTGAATTTTTGACTTATGATTTATTCTCTCCCATTTCCCACCATTATTGCAGAATCATTGTCTTCATTTTTAAGTATTTGCTCTTGTGAATTTCAGTACAACAGAGGACGGGCAAGCAACAGGAGTTCCTGGGTCTTTGGAATGCTAGGGATTAAGGATGACAGGAGGAGACCCATTTTTAAGATTGTGCATCACTGTTCAGCCAGACATCTCTTGCCTCTAATAAAGAAGCACGTTCGTCGTGGAAGCGCCGTCATTCCAATGGGTGGAGGTCTTACCGCTGTCTTCAGGATGAAGGTTACAATCACCTGACTGTCAACCATCAATATTTTTTTGTTGACCCTGTTACAGGTGCACATACACAAAACCTGGAGAGATTTTGGGGTATTTGCAAGTCAACTATCTGGAGACAAAGAGGGAACCGCACACAAAAACTGCTGAGGGATCACTTGGATGTAATTGAGTGGACTTATTGGCGTGGAAACCATCACAGTAACGGAACACTTGGAATGCTTTTGCATGACATTAGAAAAAAATATCCAGTATGAAACCTGTCTGAAATGTAGATAAAGATATCAAGTTGATGTTTATACTACCACTCAAAAGTTTTGACACACTAAATGTACTGTTACCTCTGAGAAAAGGCTATTATCATGAACATGAAGGCCAAAGGTCAACTCCTCCCCTTGTTGATTAAATATTAAGACTTAAGTGAGCTTCTTTGTTCAGTTAAAATTCTGTT
>NW_024697038.1:0-1544 GCF_008729295.1 Plectropomus leopardus | reverse complement strand
GTGGAGGGGGAGCTACGGGCTACAACAAACCTATTAACGTGACACGAGTGATGTTTGTCAAAACAACCTGGCACGTCGGGGCTTCAGGACACTTGGGTTACTTTGAATGAGCAGTATGAAGACACTTTGCATTATTTTCTATGTATTTTTTTAACGTTGGAATCCTGGTCACCATTTGCTTCAACTGTTTGGGTGATGAGTGCAACGCCTTTTCTTCGTGAACCTCGGGCAGAGTTTTATGGACTGTAAAACTTTCCATCAGCGTGAGGGTGAGGAGATAATGACCGATTTTTTCCCTTTTGGGTGAACTATCCCTTTAAGTCGTTTTGGTGCCTAAACCCAACAGTGCAGCCATCATTTAATGCAGAGTTCTGAGTTCATGTCATGTATTTCTGTGAAATCACATTGGTTATATTTCTTGGTGAACTTGGATTATTGTTGCAGAGGTTGCCAAGCAGACAGCAGAGAGTGTGAATGTAGCCGGAGTGGTGAGGCATCCGGGGTGTACTCTGAAAGATGCATGCTGGGAAAGGCAGTTCAACAGTCCCACAGGTCAAAAATAATAATTTAAAAAAGATGAAAATTGTATTTAAGCTGTCACACTATAAAACCCACGCTGCTGAATGGAATGAAAAATCAAAGCTCGGTTATAAACAGCTTTTTATCATCGGCTGAACTTTCTCTAACATCCCTGCAAGTCTTTCTGTGAGGCTGACTCGTGTCTCACAGTATGAATAGTGCATCATGCATCAGGTAGGATTGTGCCGGGAGAAGACGGGCTGACAGCTCGGAGACTTTCGCTCCTCCATCACAGAGATACGACGCGCTGCTGCTCCGTCTCTGTTTGTGCTGCTGATTCCTCTCCGACAGAAACAGGCAGCTTGACTCGCATAAATATGTGCGCAGGAACAAACGAACATCACCGAAATGAACCAGGACACCTCTTTGGTCTCGCTCTCTGCATGATGGGACTTCATGCACACATGCAACGTGCGCTCACACACACCAGACTCCCCCTGCTTCAGCTGTGCTTTAAGGCTATGAAGTGTTGTTTAAAATCAGCACAAAAAGTGAAGTGCTGAGTTCTGAAAGTGAGCGAGCGGGGAGGAGAGCCGGGCTCAGTGGCTGCAGGAGCCGGAGCGGCCTCGGCGAAGCCGGGTTTTATGGCTCTTATGCTGCTTCGGCCACAGAGGGGTCGTCCTGGCTAAATTTATAGTGGCACTATGTTAACATTTTACAGCTTTTTTCATGCATTAGGACAGGAATCTTCACAGCCACATGCACTTGGCAGAGAACACTGAGTAAAGATTTATACTGAGGAGGAGACGGAGGGAGAGTCGCTGCCCGTAATACTTAAAGCTTTATGTGTACGCAGAGAAACAGACACTGTGAGCAGTTTCACTGCAGCCACCATTCATATCATGTCTCACACACTAATGTCCACACCTGTCAGGTCGAGACAAAAGAATCACAGTCAGACGTCAATGTGACGTTCAGCGTGACGTGACGTGACGTGACGTGACGTGACGTGACGTGACGTGACG
>NW_024697037.1:0-561 GCF_008729295.1 Plectropomus leopardus | reverse complement strand
ATTGACATTTTACCATAACAGTTGCCAACCATGATGCCAGCTTTATGTTATGAGTCACTTGCTGTCACAGTCACAGCAAGATGGTCCTGGGTCTGAACCCTGGGTGGGGCGGGGGGGGGGCTTTAAGAGATTAAACAATTGTTGATAATAAATGAATGGATTTTATTATAATAACTGTAACCTCTGAATGGTCTGCAGAAATACCGTACAAAAAACACTGAAATTAGGTTTCACATTGTATTAAAGAAAATGTTACCATGCATGCACCAATAATCTTTCAGTAAATCATCACTGGCCATCACAAGCACGGTGGCACCAGACAGTAATCCAATAATGTGTAGTCCATGTGACTTTGAAACATTTGAGCAATTGTCAGTGCATAATCACATCAACTGTGCAAACTATTCAGTGGTACTGTCTTGACAAAAACATATTGTGTTGCTGACATTTGTTTAAAATCTCACAAATCTGTTTTAACTGTGACTCCTGACCCCAGACATGTCTTGCAGTATTGTATAAATTGTGCATTAGATGGTCACCTAGCTTGTTCTGTTTGATTAT
>NW_024697036.1:0-436 GCF_008729295.1 Plectropomus leopardus | reverse complement strand
AATGGCTACAAACCGACACGGCTACAGTAGATAACTGGCTTGAAATTATTGAAGAGATTCATGAGATGGAAAGACTGACTTTTCTGCTGAGAAAGGAGAAAGGACATGCAGGACGGACAAAATGGAAAACATATATTTTGGAATAAGGAATGTGTTTGCTGGTTCGCTCTTTTCCCCTTTTTTACTGTCTGTTTTTTTAATTAAGGTAAATGATATGTTATTTATTAAGTGCTGTAATAGGCCTCATGCTTATAACCCATAACATGGTATGTCTGTTATCCAGATATGACGACTGTCATAATGCCTGGCTATGTTCCTCAGGTTTGTTTTTTTGTTGTTGTTTTTGTTTATTTCAGAGGACGAGGAACATAGAAGGAAATTTCACTTTTAGCACCTGTTTGCACAGGCTACACTGCTCAGGCTACTCTGGAATTTT
>NW_024697035.1:0-622 GCF_008729295.1 Plectropomus leopardus | reverse complement strand
TATAAGTATAGTTTTCCCTAGTATTTTCTTTCTTCTTAAGAAATTTTCCCCTAATTTCTTTAATAATAATTTTCTAAATCCACAAGTATCTTGCAATTTGAGGAACATTTCTTGCAAATTTGCTCATTGCGGGGGTTTTTCCATGTCGTTAAAAGAAATTGCAACATTTTGCTCAGGGTCAGCAGCACAAGAAAAGTGATGTCAGTCCAGGTTTCAAAGGGTTAAATAGTTCTACTGTGATATATTTTAACAGATATAACAACATGATAATATTGTTATGCTCAGGTTGCAATGCCATAACTGAAGATTTCTAGCAAGAACTATATTTCTCTAAGCCTGTATTTTTGTGGAGTTTCAATTCTTTTACTGATCAGTCTTTCCGAAATGAGCCAATACTAACTACTATCTAAATGCCTCCAGTCGAGCGATTCATGCATTTGATCCTTTTTGCACTGGGGGTCTGACCAAACCAATACAGTCTGTAGTGTAGTGAAGTTAAGTGCTGCATATTTCTAGAGTTGGTAGTATCCTAACTTTTTAAACTATACCCAGGCCTAGTCATTACCACAGTATACTAAGGTAAAGAGTTCCTCACTGACTGTACTCTTCCAGTTTCTGAAAG
>NW_024697034.1:0-779 GCF_008729295.1 Plectropomus leopardus | reverse complement strand
GTGTGTGTGTGTGTGTGTGTGTGTGTGTGTGTGTGTGTGTAACTTTTATCAAGGGTGTGAGGAATAATGCTGTGCAGATTGTAAAGTAGCCCACACGCATGTTAATGCAAACCTTCTCGCCTCAGTTTACTATTAAACCTCCCATACAGCATTGAATTTATGGCAGCCGGCCAAAACCCCGCTGTGTGAGTGATGACGAGTTTCCTTTAAACAGATACTGTAAAAGTGGAAAGAATACAAAAAACTCTGAATCAGCCAAAAAACAAATAGATAACGGCTGGTCTGATGTGGGTCTGATGTGTGTTGCATTGTCAGCTTTAATGCTCCATTTAACTGCTCTGGAGTCAGGCATTTAAGTATGTTTCATGAGAGTGTTGTTAGTCTTCTGTTGAGATGCACCATGTAAATGCTGAGCTGTGAATCTCAAGGCAATCCTGATTATTCACAGCAGAAAATAAATATCATTAACAAGTTATCGCTTAAATGTTGGCATGATGCATTTCACACCTGTTAAATCAGTGTTTCTGAAGTGTTGCAGTACATGAGCTAACTTTGTCATCTGGAGGTGGAGGGATGCTTGATGGCATGACACCTTGAGATGTCTGCCAACAAGAAAACTGCTTGTGTTATAGCAGCTCATGGCTGCATTTTTCACTGAATTTTGGCCATCAAATAGACCTGTCGTTGTATTTTCAGCAGGATTAGTGCCATGAAAGCATTTTATTTTCTTATACCAAAACATCACTGTGTTTCCACCAGAGATTTGCTATGAAAAACAT
>NW_024697033.1:0-796 GCF_008729295.1 Plectropomus leopardus | reverse complement strand
GCCATAAAAACTGGGCAACAAGTGCAAACTCCATCTGCTGATGAAGAACAAGTTTTAAAAGCTGCTGGAATGCCCACAGTTTGGAGGAGTGGGCTGAGGCACTGCTACGGAAAATAAGCAACGTACTGCTATGGAGGAGGCAACAGCAAAACTTATTTTAGCCACCTAAAACAAAACAATACCAAAAAATATTAATATCAGCTTAACTGTTCACTATCTGTAAAAAATCCAGTCTTTCCCTTGCTGTCAGACAGCATTTTGCAATGGGGAACTACAGTATATCGCTCTCTTTAAAGCCGACAGTCCAGCAAGCACAGATCGGGACAGAGGAACAGCAAATGATAGACCAGCAACTCCTGTGTTCTGCCAAGTAAAAGTATTGTTTTTGTCAAAGGAGTCTGGCTCTGAAGAAAGCAAAGATAACAGCTTCAGTTTTCCAATTGGAAAGGGCCATCTGACAGCAAGGTAAGACAGAGAAAATATCCCCAATAAAGCGTACACTTCAAATGATACAGATTTTTCTTTCAGGCGGCTAAAATACACTTTGCTGCTGCCCCCATCAACAGCAGTACATTGCTCAGCTTCAGCGGTGGTACTCCAGCCTGTAATACATAACTGTGGATAAGTACCTCATACAACTCCACTTCAGATTAACTATCCCTTTAAGTGGGATCAAACTGCAGATGCAAGATAGCTGACAAAGTTGCTGTGAAAAAAAGCTAAAGCATATAAATGCTGGGGTATCTAGGAAACATAATTTAGAAGTTGACATTTCTGTAATATCTCAGTCACAACT
>NW_024697032.1:0-511 GCF_008729295.1 Plectropomus leopardus | reverse complement strand
TTAATAATACAATGTTTGACGATTGGTCTGGAAAAGGAATCTGTAGCATCATAGATATATTTATTGATGATGTATTCCCATCATTTGAGCAGGTACAAAAAAAATACAACATACCTCGGTCACAATTTTTTAAAGATTTGCAGGTCCGGAACTTTGTAAAGCAAAATAATCCATATTATCCTAACTCCTAAGGAGGTATATCAAATATATATGAAAAGCTCTCCCAGTGGAAGTGTACAACATCTATGGAACATCTGAAATCAGCCTGGCAGCAGGACCTAGGTGAAGAGATTGCAGAGATGCAATGGCACACAGCTCTGAATCAGACCCATAACGCCTCAATTTGTGCAAGACATGGCCTCCTACAATTTAAGATAATTCATCGGTTACACTGGTCTAAACAAAAGCTAAGTAAGATATTTCCAGGGATAGATCCCTTATGTAATCATTGTGGGCTTTCACCAGCATCATTGGGTCATATGTTCTGGAATTGCCCAAGGATATTAAAGTA
>NW_024697031.1:0-497 GCF_008729295.1 Plectropomus leopardus | reverse complement strand
AATATAATGATATGACGCTGACAGGGCCCATTCTTGCAAACAAATATTTCTACTTTTGATATTTTGAGTACATTTTGCTGATAATACGTTTGTATTTTTATTATGTGATTGTGGGGCTTTTACTTGTAAGTGAGTAGTGTGGGATCACCAGTGTTACTGAGGCACAGTAAATTATTTAAATACCTCTTCCACCATTAGATAAAGGTTTAAAAACACTCAACATCTATTTTAATTGGTATGAGGGCATAGCATCTGCATTGATGTTCAGCAATATGTTAAGGATGTAACCTTGCCTTTTCTGTAAATATGTTGGCTGAAGTGGCCTTGTTAGGCCTCAGTGTCCAAGGCTTCAGCCCAGAATGTTTTCTAAAGATCCTCTGATCTTAATAGGCTGCATCCATATTTTTAAAAAAGATAATAAAAATAATTGACTTAATGATATATTTTTTTAAAGTCCCACATCTAATATTGTATATTTTCATTCATGCATTAAAGCC
>NW_024697030.1:0-903 GCF_008729295.1 Plectropomus leopardus | reverse complement strand
CCTAAAACTGTCCACAGTGAGGTTTTTTTGGGGGAAGGTTGTTTGGGAGTAAATCCTCTTAGTGGGTATTTCCCATTCGACTGACATCTGAGTGTTGCTAGGAGACGTGGTGTCAATTTTGCCCTCAAAAGGCCGATTAGTGATTAGACCGTGTGTCCCCTAATATCATTAAACATGTGGGACGATCCTTTGTGCAGAATGACGACTGACACATCACTCACTCACAAAGTGTTGTTGTGAATTTGTTAACAAAACTTTGTTTTTCTCGCACGATTTCGTGTTGAACGAAGATTTCAAAAAAAGGTGAGCAGGGACTCATCTATCAGTGCTCAGCACTTTCCAAACATTTTCGCTGAAACATGATTTGAAACACGTCGATACAAACAGTCTCGTGTGTAATATTAAATGGGCCTTCAGGGTTAAAAAATGCAAGAAAAGGAGCTCAAAAGTCCGTCTGTTCGAAGAGCTCTTTTGGTGGAGATATACTAAGATTTGAAAAATCAGAAAGAAAGCTTTACAATGTTAAAACGTCTTTATTTCTACGGCATGGTCACGATGGACCTTAAAAACACACTCCTACGCGTTTCGGCATACAAGCCTTCGTAGGGGAGTCAAAGTCAAGTTTTATTTGATTTAATTTTTTGACTCCCTGACAGACTTATATGCCTAAACGCGTAGTTTCTAAGGTCCATCATGACCATGCTGTAGAAATAAAGCCATTTAAACATTTTACAAGTGAGTTCCTTGGAGTTTTCTTATGATTTTTGGGGCCCTAAGGGTTAATTAATCTTTTAAAATACTGACTTTCATGGAGAAGTTCTCAATGAGCTCGAACTCCAGCGTCTCAACTGTACCGCAGAAACAAAGTCATCGACCCAGATAGCGGAGCGTGTGTTATGTGGA
>NW_024697029.1:0-667 GCF_008729295.1 Plectropomus leopardus | reverse complement strand
AAATACTCACAAGCCTGTAGAAAAAATGTGTGCTCGTCTCCATCTTGCGGAGCTATGTATACAGACTGAAAATTATACATGAACAACATCAACTTGATAAGTATGTTGTCTGTAAAAATATTTGCTCAAAGTGACATAAAATGCATGACATGATTTTACAAACTGTAAATCATTGTTGAACATCAATACTAAACTGCAAAAAAAAAAAAAACAACTGAAGAAACTGAAGCATTTATTTGTGAAAGTCAGACCCTGAGAAACACAACAAAATACATTTTAAGATGAGGTTTCCTGTGATTACAGGATTTCAAGTAAAAGCTGTTTTTGCATGCAAACTTATGGTTGCTGCTCATCCATGGAGAAAAAAAACAGAATTTAAAGTTAAAAAACATAAGAATATGAAATCTACTCGGCCAAGTCCAGCCAACATTTTGGCAAAAGAGCCTCGCACACATTTCTCTGCATAAATTTCTCATTCTGTACCAGGAAAATATATTTTTTTATCAAACAACAATCAGGGAATGTGTTTCATCATGCAATTTGTTGAAATAATTTCAAATAACAGACCTCACACTTATAAAGATCTAGCTGGAATTGTCTGCAACTGTTAAACAAAAGAAAACATTCCTGATATTAAAAAAGAAACTTTGGATCCTTGAATCACTTA
>NW_024697028.1:0-618 GCF_008729295.1 Plectropomus leopardus | reverse complement strand
TATTAACATATTATCAATATTTTAAAAAAAGAACTATATATATTATAAGTATGCTATTTTAAAACATTGCCATAAATAAATGAATTTCCCTTTGTTTCTGAAATTAAATATCGTTAACACTTTTCATTCCCTGCAAGTAAATACTTATTTCCCCAGATTCACATTGTTTGAACCAGTCCGACAGATATCCAATCAAGTTGCAGGGAAGAACCATGAAGAACTAATACACATTACTCACCGAACTGAAAAAAGAATTATACCAAAGATAAATTTTGCTCATGTACAAAAACTAGCCTACACGATGACAAAAAAAGTAACTGCAGTATTCAAAACATGTGGGTTAAAAAGTTATAGATATACAACAACTTCCAAAAGGTTTTAAAATGAATGAATTAATTTAATTTAGTAGCATTCTGCTGTTAAAGTGCATTTTAACTTGTTTAGGACTTGAAACTCAAAGTTAGGAGTTGCACTTGACTTGGGACATTTCAGTCTTGACTCAAGGACTTGAGTGCAAAGACTTGAGACTTGAGAAAACAATTACCTGGTCCCACCTCTGTATAAAATAGTTGAAATGTATCACGCTTCCGCCAGCCACAGCATTAAACTACTGATCTC
>NW_024697027.1:0-2744 GCF_008729295.1 Plectropomus leopardus | reverse complement strand
CCATATATGGTCCAAAGTTTCCCTCGCCCGGACGCGGGTCACCAGCACCCCCCCCCCCGGAGCCAGACCTGGGGGTGAGGCTCGATGGCGAGCACCTGGTGGCTGGGCCTTTACCCACGGGGCCCGGCCGGGCACAGCCCAAAGAGACAGCGGCGTGGGACCTCCTTCCTGTGGGCTCATCACCCATAGGAGGGGCCAAAGGGGTCGGGTGCGATGTGAGATGGGCAGCAGCCAAAGGCGGGGACCTTGGTGGTCAGATTCTCAGCTGCAGAAGCTAGCTCTAGGGACATGGAATGTCACCTCTCTGGTGGGGAAGGAGCCTGAGCTGGTGCGCGAAGTTGAGAAGTTCTGACTAGATATAGTCGGCCTCACCTCGACACACAGCATGGGCTCCAGAACCAGTCTTCTCGAGAGAGGTTGGACTCTCTTCCACTCTGGAGTTGCCACTGGTGAGAGGCTCCAGGCAGGGGTGACAATACTTATTGCCCCCCGGCTCAGTGCCTGTATGTTGGAGTTTACCCCAGTGAACGAGAGGGCAGCCTCCCTCCAATTTCGGGTGGGGGGACAGATCCTGACTGTTGTTTGTGCCTATGGTACAAACAGCAGCTCAGAGTATCCACCCTTTTTGGAGTCCTTAGAAGGGGTACTGGAGAGTGCTCCTTCTGGGGATTCCCTCATTCTGCTGGGGGACCAACGCTCACGTTGGCAGCGACAGTGAGACCTGAAGGGTTGTGATCAGGAGGAATGCCCCCCCCTGATCTAACCCCGAGTGGTGTTTTGTTATTGGACTTGCTGTCGGTGCTGTGGCCGTAAGGTGGTCGGTGCCTGTCATGGCGGCAACACCTGAACCTGCTGGTGGACACTGGCAGTGAGGGATACCGTCAAGCGGAAGAAGGAGTCTTATCGGGCCTTCTTGGCCTGTGAGTCTCCGGAGGCAGCAGACAGGTACCGACAGGCCAAGTGGAGTGCAGCTACAGCAGTCGCTGAGGCAAAAACCCAGGCATGGAAAAGTTCGGTGAGGCCATGAAGAATGACTTCTGGACAGCTTTGAAGAGGTTCTGGACCACCATCCAGCGTCTCAGGAGGGGGAAGCAGTGCTCTGTCAACACTGTGTATGGTGGGGACGGTGCGCTGCTGACCTCGAGCCCGGACGTGGTGGATCAGTGGAAGGAGTTCTTCAAAGACCTCCTCAATCCCACCGACACGCCCTCCGGTGAGGAAGCAGGGCCTGGGGACTTGGGAGTGGGCTCTACCATCTCTGGGACTGAAGTTGCCGAGGTCAAAAAGCTCCCTGGTGGCCTGGATGAGATCCGCCAAGAGTTCCTTAAGGCCCTGGATGTTGTGGGGCTGTCATGGTTGACACGACTCTGCAGCATTGCGTGGACATCGGAGGCAGTGCCTTTGGACTGGCAGACCTGGGTGGTAGTCCCTCTTTTTAAGAAGGGGGACCGAAGTGTGAGTTCCAACTATAGGGAGATCACACTCCTCAGCCTCCCTGGTAAGATCTATTCAGGGGTAGTGGAGAGGAGGGTCTACCAGATAGTCAAACCTTGGATCCAGGAGGAGCAATGCGGTTTTCGTCCTGGTCATGAAACTGTGGTCCAGCTCTGGACCCTTGGCAGGAGCCTTGAGGGTGCATGGGAGTTTGCCCAACCAGTCCACATGCGCTTTGTGGACTTGGAGAAGGCAATCAACCGTGTCCCTCGGGGAGTCCTGTGGGGGGTACTCCTGAAGTATGGGTTATCGGACCCCCTGATATAGTCCGTTCGTTCCCTGTAGGACCAGTGTTGGAGCTTGGTCCGCATTGCTGGCAGTAAGTCGGACTTGTTTCCAGTGATGGTTGGACTCCGCCAGGGCTGCCCTTTGTCACTGATTCTGTTCATAACTTTTATGGACAGAATTTCTAGGTGCAGCCAGGGTGTTGAGGCAGTCCCGTTTGGTGACCTCAGGATTGGGTTGCTGCTTTTTGTAGGTGATGTGGTCCTGTTGGCTTCCTCAGGCTGTGAACTTCAGCTCTCACTGGATCGATTCACAGCCGAGTGTGAAGCGGCCGGGATGAGAATCAGCACCTCCAAATCCGAGGCCATGGTTCTCAGCCGGAAAAGGGTGGAGTGTCCTCTCCAGATTGGGGAAGAGATCCAGCCCCAAGTGGAGGAGTTTAAGTACCGTGGGGTCTTGTTCACGAGTGAGAGATCGACAGGCAGGTCAGCACGGCGTCTGCAGTAATGCGGACTCTGCACCGATCTGTCATGGTGAAGAGGAAGCTGAGCCGAAAGGCAAAGCTCTTGATTTACTGGTCGATCTTTGTTCCTACCCTCACCTGTGGTCACAAGCTTTGGGTGGTGTCCGAAAGAACAAGATGCCGAAATGAGCTTCCTCCGTAGGGTGGCTGGGCTTTCCCTTAGAGACAGGGCGAGAAGCTTGGTCATCCTAGATGAGCTTGGAGTAGAGCCACTGCTCCTCCGCGTTGAGAAGAGCCAGATGAGGTGGCTCAGGCTTCTAATTAGGATGCCTCCCAGACGCCTCCCTGGTGAGGTGTTCCAGGACACGCTGGTGAGACTATGTCTTCCAGCTGGCCTGGGAAAGCCTCGGGATCCCCCGCGAGCTGGACGAAGTGGCTGGGGAGAGGGAAGTCTGGGCTTCCCTGCTTAGGCTGCTGCCCACGTGACCAGACCCTGGATAAGCGGTAGAAAATGGATGGCTGGATGGAGTAATATTATAGTAAAATGTACCTGTTCTAGTTT
>NW_024697026.1:0-920 GCF_008729295.1 Plectropomus leopardus | reverse complement strand
TTAAAGCCAGTACAGCACAGAATTTAACCCGATATTAGTGAAGTGAAAAGAAACGTACTCACGTAACGGCGTTCGAAGTCACGTGGTTACCATGCGTCATGACGTTACGCGGAAGTTATTCAACCAAGATGGCAGCGTCCTTCACAGGCATGTTTTGGTTACAGTGAAGTGTCAGATATGCTCAACAGTTGCACATTTACGAACTGCACGGCTGGGAAGAGAAGGTTTTGAAAGCGGAGCATGGAGAGAAGAGACTTCGTCGCGTCCCTGGTGGTGAGTTGGCAATTTTTGTGCGAGTAGTCATGCTACGTGTTAATAAATCTATTAACCAACCTATAATATCAACACGGTTAATGTCATTTTATATCTTAACGGACGACAAGTCTCCGTAACTCAGCGACTAACGTGACACAGGCTCTAACAGCACAAAATATTACATTAGTCTGACTTTATAGAAGGTTTTTATGTTATTATTAGAGTTATTATGAGTACTATCACACATAAAGCTAGACAAAAACGGTTGTTCTGTGGTTAGGACCAGCTTTATGTGGATAAGAGCATCTCTGTGGGGAGTAATGCTGTTTGTGTGCACGAGCGAAGGGGCGGGCTCCCTTTTACAAAGTTGCCCTTTTCAAATGACAAACATAAACGCAATGTTTCTCATATCAGTGTTTTATTTTATGGTTAAAGAGGAAATTACCGAAGTGTTATCAGCATAGCAAAAAGTAAATGTCATGGGAGACACCGAGTGTGACTGCTACTTTCACTGCTCAAGTGTTTGGGGACATATCTTTTTTGTCCATTCACTGAGAATTAACTGTAATAAGTCATACAGGAAGAGCAAAGGACTGTCCTCAGAGTAAAATTTCATTGGCTATGCTGAATTATATGCGATGTTTTCTTTTGGTTCTTAAATGAGG
>NW_024697025.1:0-569 GCF_008729295.1 Plectropomus leopardus | reverse complement strand
CTCTTTGTCTTTTGTTCAGGTAAAGATAGAGAGGGGTTCAAGTTACGTTTCAAGGGGTCTTTTTTAGTTTGTTTTGTCAGATTTTTTTTTTTATTTATTTTTTTTTTATTTTATTTTAAGTGGAGGTCATGTGAAAAATATAATACTATGGGTCTGTCTGTTATTAGATTACTAAAAAAGTCATGGCAGGAAAACATGATCAATCTGTAAAAACAGTATCACAAAATTTGGTCCAGTTTGTTTCATGGAATTGTAAAGGACTTAATGGCGTCATCAAACGTAATAATGTATTAGCCCACCTTAAAAGATTAGGAACAGACATTGGCTTCCTACAAGAAACACATTTAAAAAATCAGGATCACAAGAGATTAAATTGCAAGTGGATAGGACAGTTATTTCATTCCAATTTCAATGTGAAAAGTAGAGGCACAGCAATATTGATTAAAAAAACGATACCATTTATAGCAACTAAAACGATTTCAGATCCTCATGGCAGATTTGTCATTGTGACAGGGACTCTTCACAATAATCCAATTACACTGGCAAATATATATGCTCCTAATGTGGAT
>NW_024697024.1:0-436 GCF_008729295.1 Plectropomus leopardus | reverse complement strand
TGTGTGTGTGTGTGTATGGGGAGCTTAAATTTGAGCCCCAGTTGCACTGAAAAGCGCAGAATTTAATGCTTTTTTTGCAGCATCTTATTAGTGCAAAACGTTTATTTTGGCAACATTTTAAATTAAGATATGTGGCACAAAGTGTTTTTGATGAAATATCACTATTTTAAAGGTCAGGTGTGTAGGATTTTTTTGTGAAAATGCAAAGGAGGCATGAAGAAGGGACTTTGTTGCACAGACTGTTGACTACAGTCTGGAGGAGAAAATGGTTTTGAGGCCTTCCAGGGAGATAAAAGACGGACTTACGCGCTGACATTTTACTCTGCAGTGAAGACAAATCAAACGCTGGAAGTAGGTTGTGACACACATGAAGTGCACTGTGTCTACATATGTCTGCAGACAGCATAAATGTAGTTTATACTTTGATAAATGATCT
>NW_024697023.1:0-758 GCF_008729295.1 Plectropomus leopardus | reverse complement strand
TCACCTACAGAGGGCGAAACCATGGTGATCACAAACGCAACAAATCTGTTTCAAAAGATCTTTTTCTTTTACGTTTCTTTGGTTTGATTATCATTTAATCACACTGAATTTACCGTCTCCATCGCCAAAGAGGAAGCGTTTCCGCTCTTCCGATGGTGGACTGATCCTCTGCTGAAAGTAGGCAGAGTCTCTAATATGGAACATGTCGTTGATGTCCATGGGCAGCGCTAGGCCAACATAGTCATCACTGCACCCGTAGGTGGCGCTAGAAACCATAGAGCGCACTGAAGAGCAGCGGTGTAGAGTGCTTTGGTTGATGGGACTGAGAAGTTCCTCTTTGTCCAGAGAGGCAAAGCTCAGAGCCTTCAGAAACCTAGGGAGGGCAAGAGGAGAGGTGCGTGAGAGGATCCGGGGGGAGAGACTGGGGCAGAAAAGGATCATGAGGAGTAAGTGAAAAAATAAAAGCACAGAGACACAGACTTAGTGAACAGAGAGTCAGAAGCAAGTCTGAATCATCACAACGGCTCTGCAACCAATCAGGGCGGCAGCAGAGGACACGAGCATCTAAGGTGTGATATCACTGTCTTAAAGCAACGTCAAGTACCGATCGATAAAACACACTAAAAAAACGAAAGTAAAGATTCGCGCAGAAAAGCATACCTTATAAAGATTTAAATGGAAGCTCATTAGATAGGAAAAATAATAATAATTGGTGTCCTTGGAAAAAAGGTGTTTGAGCTGGTCAGTGTTGGGGCTGC
>NW_024697022.1:0-668 GCF_008729295.1 Plectropomus leopardus | reverse complement strand
ACACACACACACACACACACACACACACACACACACAAATAGACACACACAAATATATGAACACAAGTCAAGTCGAGTCAAGTTTAAAAAAAAAAAAAAAAATTCAATATGGATCAAGCAAGTCCCCAGATTTGCTTCTTGGTCTGACACAAGCGTGACTGAGTACTTGGTCTCTACAATGACACTGACTGTCTAACTGACACAACCATCTCAGTATTGACACACACAATTACTATGACACACAGACAAAGAGGCATGGATGCATGGGCACATATGTGCACAATCACAGCTCTGCCATTAAGCAATCAGGCCTATGCAAATTTTGACTATGCAGAAAAAGAGACTAATAATTAATAATACTAATAAACTAATTATTATCTCAATGCCTAATGCGTATTATTCAAGCAAGACCATGTACCAAACAGTACTGGCCAACAACCAACAGCCATTTAGACAACTAAGTATCTCTAATTGTGTTTACTAGGTGTTTTCAACCTCTAACCAATCCAAAGTCGTTAAATATCGCAGCTTTTGCAGTGCTTCATGTACAAGATCCAAAGGCCAAAATCCACCCACCTTTCACATCCGCATGATATGTTGCAGGACGTCTTCAGAGCACAGCTGAACAGAACCGGTTGCCATGTTATTTTATGTGGCTGGACAACCGA
>NW_024697021.1:0-651 GCF_008729295.1 Plectropomus leopardus | reverse complement strand
TTAAAGCATCACCAAATTAAACTTGGCATTGTTTATGCCAAATGTGTACAGGAAACATGGCTCAGCAATCGCAATTTACAGTGAAGACAGTCTTCAAAGCAGTACACAGCTGTTCCAATAAGCAGCACTGTGTTTAAAATAATCCAGTTTGTTTACAACAGGCAGCATAGTTTTGAGAACAGCAGAACATAACTGGGGAACAGACAGGGAACAAAATGTGGAAAATTGTACCTAACTACCCGTTTACTGGTTGCGGTTTAGTGTAACTTCTATTTTTACAAGGCAAGCGGCAACATATCAGGACAGATAATGAGACAGGCACCTGAAGATCGAGACTTGCTCTCTGGATGTTTCTGTGTGTCGTCAGCTGCTGTCACTCTACAGTCTGAGTTGGCAGTCTTGTCATTTGCATCATGGTAGAAATTGTCAGAGGTGACAGGGGCAGTCTTGCGAGGTCTCCCTCTATTTCCAGGCGGCTTCTTCTCCGCGCTGATGCTCACTGTTGTTTGTGTCCTGCTGGTCTGTCGGGAAGTCTCAGATGACCTTGGACGTCTGCTCTTCTTCTTCATAGTTTATTCTGTACTTATGGTCCAGATGATAGAGCGCTGCTGCCTGTGTCACTGTAAAGATTTACAACATAAGTTCAATCAG
>NW_024697020.1:0-758 GCF_008729295.1 Plectropomus leopardus | reverse complement strand
TATATTAAACTGCAATCAGACAGTGTTCATGGTGAAGGACTAACATATGTCTTTTGCTTTGTTGTAACAATAAATATGACGCGCATTAGCTGTGTCCCAATTCAGGGTCTGCATCCTACGGAGGACGCAGCCTACACGGTATATGGACCGCAACTCCCTCTGAAGCACCTCCGAAAGTACCTCTGAAGGCCGCATTAGCAGTTGTTAAATGGGACGGTCTTCGAAGGATGTGGTTCCGGTGTCAAGGCTCACCAGGGGGGCACCTCTGTCGGTGTCAGCAGCTGATTGGCATTACTAACGTCACGTATTATCAAAGAAATGATGAGGTTTTAATATCCCTCTAAGTTTTACATGTCTGGCGTTTGATTTTCAAATGAGTAAAAACCCACTCTGTGCCGCCATGATGATAATTGTTTTTGAAGATCGTGTGCGCGCAAGGAATTCTGGGAAATGGAAAGCCATGAAGGATAGTAGCGATGTATCCTCCAAAAAGAGGGAAAAGAAAGCCGCATTTGTGGGCTGCATTTCAAGGAGCCTTTGAATTGGGACAGCCTTAGCACAGCGTTGTGATGTAATCAGCCTTTGAATGCAGCCTCCGAAGGACGCAGACCCTGAACTGGGACACAGCTACTACAAATCTGTGCACTTGGACTGCATTTGATCACATGACAACATCTGTTGAATCCAGTCTATGATAAACTTTTTGACTTATCAACCTCTGTTTTGTGTACAAATTTACTGATTACATGCAGTTGCTT
>NW_024697019.1:0-769 GCF_008729295.1 Plectropomus leopardus | reverse complement strand
GTGTGTGTGTGTGTGTGTGTGTGTGTGTGTGTGTGTGTATGTCTGTTAAAATGTATATAGTTTACCTGCGAGGCGGTGACCCCTCCTGCTTCCTCTAGTCGGTCAGTGAGATCATCTAGTTCTCTGGTTAGATCTGCTCTCTGCTTCTCAACCTGCCAAAAAAACAGAGCAATTCGATATTGGCAATAAACATACAGTGTACAAGTTGATACTTAATTATCAGAATAATTTAACTATTTTTTAAATATTATTCTGGGCTTAACCATTGATCTTTTGAAACCTGAGGAAATTGGCTTGATTTCTTTCAAAAATATTTGGACGAAAGCGTTGAGCAACGAAAGAAGAAATTACCTAAACGTTAGCAAGAAAATAGTTGAAAGTACAAGAAAATTACCAAAAATAAATGAAAAAGACAGGAATTTATCCATATGTGGACTGATTCTCTATCTGGAGTCACGGGAAAGTGTAAATCCCCACTCCACTAGAAAACAAGTTATGGTATAATAATAAGTCCTTTCGCAAAAAGTGAGTCAAAACCCTGCGTCAAATATTTATTAACATACAGTGAATGTGTATGTTATGTTACACCTCCACTGTATTAAACCTCAGGCAGAGTACTTCATCTGCTCTAACTCTAAAGCACTCCCACCTCATCTGACAGGATATTTGCCCACCAGGGGATCAGCGGGATTGACAGCCCACAAGGGGAAGCGATCTTTCCTGAGTTCAGAGGTCGAGAGAGTAACTGGTTTCCGATCACAGCAATACA
>NW_024697018.1:0-521 GCF_008729295.1 Plectropomus leopardus | reverse complement strand
CACTGGGACAGTCTCAATGTACTTGTGATGTCCATATCAAATAAAATTAACTTAACTTAACTTAACTTAACTTAAGGAACAGCTATCAAGTCTGCATAAAAAATGTAACATTGGTACTGAATTTATTTACAGTGACTTTTTAAAGAAACAAAAAAGAACAACAAAAAAAAAAAACAGTTTGCCATTTTTTCATTTTCTGGCAGTAAGTGGGAGACTTCTGAAGGATGGCACTGAATGAATTTGAGAGGAGAGATTTTGACACTAATGCAGTCTACAGAAGCCATGCAACTGGACCATTCCACAGCTTTGCAAGGTGCAGTTCCTCCCACATTACTCTCTGTTCCTTATCTGTTCCATGTTTTACAGTGCATGCATGAACTTCTCAAGTGGGTGTACTCAAGTAGATTTATGGGAGAATGTAAACTGCTGCCATCTTGTGGTCAAGTTATGGAACTAAAAATGATGTGTACATTTTTTGACAAGTTTCCTATGTTAATGTTAGTGAAGGAACAAAATTTAGT
>NW_024697017.1:0-681 GCF_008729295.1 Plectropomus leopardus | reverse complement strand
AAAGCTCACTTACATTCGTCGTTTGACTTTACGTTTGACACCGCAGTTGGAAAAAAAATTGAAATCACTGCTGCTCCAGTCGTCTGTCACTCAAAGGACAAGATAAACTCATCTCTTTAAAGAAGTGGGGGAAACAGCACCACCACAATTCCACTTTTGGCCAAAAATATATTGCATCTGTAGTGATAATCGCTACCATAGACAATGAATGGGAAAAGTTAGTGATCACTATATCTGGCTCCTGCACGAAAGGTCCCCGGTTTCGAAACCGGGCGGAAACATATGACACGTTTTGGAACAACTCGTTGTTCAAACTCTTCAACATGACCATAGGTCGCTTTCAGCACTTATTAACCAAGCATGGAAGACTAATATCTGATTGTGGCTTGACACAGCACTAAACTTGACATCAAGTTTCCGTAGTGTAGTGGTTATCACGTTCGCCTAACACGCGAAAGGTCCCCGGTTCGAGACCGGGCAGAAACAATAAGAGATTTTAGTTATCATGTCTCAAACATCACACCTTTCCTGACACTGAATGACTAGCTGCTGCCGCTGGTGATGATCAAGAGGTCTGTAACTTCCAATGTGTCCCTAAACGTGGCCCTCAGGGGGAGGACAAGTGTGGTGGTGTGCTGTTTGCAGCATATTGCAGAACATGGAAATGTGCTGCTGGTATAA
>NW_024697016.1:0-2462 GCF_008729295.1 Plectropomus leopardus | reverse complement strand
AAATCTACGATACCACATTATGACAAGCGGTTCATTTGTTGCCACACGCACAATTTGTTTGAGGGAGGAAGATTTGGAGGCTCCATCTCTCCTTCACTCGTGTGCACACCAGCAAAAGCACACGTCCACGTTTTAAATTCGTGATGTAAATAATTACAGGCCTGGAAATTGATTTCCTTGCGACCTTCTCGAGGAAAAGGAGGCCTCCGAAACCCCCCCACCCCCAAAGAAAGCTACTTCTGTTGAAGCATTAAGTCATTAATTATTTTCCTTACATAAGGACAAATTATCGAGTCAGTTGAACGAAATTAGAACCCTTTGTTTCTGATCAGACCGCATTACCGCTGGAAATTACGGATGATGGCTGCGTGCGCGCTCGCCTTTGTTGTTTCGATCATCGCCTGTCGCTCTGAACTCGCGCTAACAAAGTCATTAAATTGACTCCCTCTCGCTCTCATTATGCGGGCTGTTAATAACCGCTAATTAACTTTGCTTACGCGCGCCTTAAAAGCCTCCCACCCCCTCCCAACACACACTCTCTTCCTCCCTCTCTCTCTCCCTCCTTTTTCTTCTTTTTCCCCTGCTTGGCCTAGAGCAAGTGTCCAATTATGTCAGAGCACGAGGATGGATGGAGAATGAGTCGTCGTCACCAAGGCCACGAGCCAGTTGGTGCGTGTTGGGGGGCAGTGTTTATACGTGTTAGATACTTGATTCTGGTATGTGCAAATGTGTCCTACAGGTGGATGTAAGGTTCACTAAATTGCTTTATTCCCACCATTGATTGTGCATTATGGATGTAGGATAATAGAGATTTTTCACGTGTGTTTACATTATTATAACTGGGTCTTACCTGTTGGAGAAGTTTGCTATTCCGCCCAGGAGATGGCGCCAGTTGAATGACCCGCAAGGCGAAGCACAGTCTGCTGGTCCTAAATGATGGACCTCATTACTTCCGTGGCCTTCACCGGAGAGGACAAGACCTGGGCTGAAAGGGAGCAGAGAGCCTGCATTACTTAAAGAAAGCTGTTAAAATGTTTGTACTCATAGCTTTTAACGCACAAATCCTTCTTCTGGCTTTTTAAAAAATTAAATGGCCAAAGGTGCATGACACCAGAAAAGCCTGTGGACTAATACGCAGTGGCACAGCAGCAGCATCTGAGCTTCAACCGAAAAGAAAGCACGCAACCCGGTGTTTCCCCTGGATATTATCAAGTTAGGATGTTATGCAAATACCAGGGGAGGCGGTGGCGAGGTGGTGCTGAAACGGAAGGCGGCCTCTCTCCGCCATCTCTTCACCTGCACGTCAAATAGACGGAAAATTGAAAATGTGAAAATTGCGCTCAGACTATTCCGTCCCCCTCTAATGTATGCGCGTAATTAGTGCATTTAAACAAAGCGCGGATGTCCTGCTGGCTGAAATGGCGGCTGACATCTCTTTTTCCACAGGGTTAATAACAGTGTGCGGATAAATGAATCAAATTGTGGCCCCCAAATTACAGAGCGACTCTAAATACCCGTCTGTATTACGCACGTCTGTTTGTGACCGCGCAGGAAAAGGCATAACATTTTTATATTGTTATTACACTCATTACATTGATTTGCGTGCAAATAAACATGCTGGGGAAGTTTGTGACACCAAAAAGTTGCGGAGGGGTTGAGTCTGACACCATCCGTGTGGTGACAGTGCGCATCTGCCACTAAAAAGCCTGTTATACTACATGCAGCTTGACTTCGTGCTTGACTTTGGCTTCATTTTAACAATAAAGGTTAATCAGAAAAGCATCATTTTTCGACTTAAATTCTATTTCTGCAGATACATTTCAAAGAATCAGTGTTTGGTAAATTTTTAAGCAGAAAACTATGATAGATGGGTTTACCTGCATTAAATCTACTAAGCGCCTGCACCTTAACTAAACAGATCAATGGCGCTCGGTTCCATCACAAAAGGGTCATAAAGCTTAAAATATATAAACGTGAAAAAAAAGCTTGTGCAATTTTCTGGACATATATTTTATTGTTATCTTTTGGTACGATGCTCCAGCCCGGGCAGATACATAACGGAGGGGAAGAAGAAGAAAAAGAAGTGAGAGAGAGAGAGAATGAGAGAGTAAATTGCAGCTTGCTGAAGTTTTTGGATTGAATTCTGAAAATGATCCTTTTAACAGTGATGGGCTCTGAGGCGAGGATAAGGGTCATGCCATTCACAGCGGGTTAAATAGACTTTCATTTAAAATTACATTCTCGATCCATCGCTCCCTCTCTCCCCCTCTGCTTGGCGGAGTCCCTGCGTGCTATCCCGGCTCCCCGTGCGGCGTCTCATCACCGACGCGCCACCCTCACTTTTTAAGTCAATCCACAACTCTCAGCGGAGAGCAGGACAGTGAGGGGAGGGGGGCGAGGGTGCAGAGAGCACGAAAGAGATAGATAGATAGATAGATAGATAGATAGATAGATAGATAGAT
>NW_024697015.1:0-2700 GCF_008729295.1 Plectropomus leopardus | reverse complement strand
GTGTGTGTGTGCATGTGTGTGTGTGTGTGCGTGTGTGTGCATGTGTGCGTGTGTGTGTGTGCATATGTGTGTGCGTGTGTGTGCGTGTGTGTGTGCATATGTGTGTGTGTGTGTGTGCGTGTGTGTGTGCATGTGTGTGTGTGTGTGCGTGTGTGTGTGTGTGTGCATGTGTGTGTGTGTGTGTGCGTGTGTGTGCCCTCAGTGATTTCGGGCTGCAGGAGGAAAGTCGACCTTTGATGGTTTCTATGATGCTTGTTGTTGTCAGAACATTAATAACAGAAACCTGCTGCTGCCTGCAGACAGAAATATATATACACATATATACATATATGATGGTGATGATCTCAGTTCACTGTTTCCTCCTCTGTGAGACAGAAGTGTGTGTGTGTGTGTGTGTGTGTGTGTGTTTACACACTCAGACATCGTGTAGGCGGCAGTGTGGGCGAGGATGATGCATTTAGCCTGCAGACTGACAGTGTGTTTATTTGTGTGTGTGTGTGTATGTGTGCATGTGTGTGTGTGTGTGTGTGTGTGCAGAGCTTGGAAGGCATGTTTTCTTTTCTTTTTTGAATAAAAAATATCAACTAAATTTTAATAAAAAAAAAACCAAAACAAAAACTTTATATATTTGTATCTGTATGGATATGTGTGTGTGTGCATGTGTGTATATATATAGATATATGTGTGTGTGTGTTTACGTGTGTGTGTATAGATATATATGTGTGTGTTTACGTGTGTATGAATAGTATATGTGTGTGTGTATATATATAGATATGTGTGTGTGTGTGTGTACATGTGTATCTATAGATATATATGCGTGTGTCACAGGAACATAAGGACATATAAAGAGTCACTCTGGTCGTCACACTGATATACATTTACCTCAGTTATACGTGTGATGTGTGTGTGAGAGTGTGAGACGTTAGAGTCCACGTTATGAGCGGGAATCCTGCAGACTTGGTAAAGTGTGACCTGTGTGTGTGTTTCTGATTGATTTCCTGAACGCAGCGCGGCCGTGTTGTTCTGTTCTTCCAGCCTGCAGCGAGTCGACGTTCAGCCTCAGAGTCTAAATAAAGTTCTGTGAGTTTGAACAGCAGCAGTCAGCAGAGGTCAAAGGTTAAAAGCTTCACAGAGGATGTTTTCTGACTGAAAATAAACCGTCTTCTTCTTCTGCTGTCAAACTAAACCTTCTTCTTCTTCATGGAACATTTAAAGATTAAAATTGTGCTAACTGAAAATGTGAATAAAAAATATGTCTGAACGTTGAACAGTTTTTCCATCATCCTGAGGTCACATGATGCTGTGAGGTCACATGACACCGTGAGGTCACATGATGCTATGAGGTCACATGATACTGTGAGGTCACATGATGCTGTGAGGTCACATGATGCTGTGAGGTCACATGACACTGTGAGGTCACAGGAACTGGCTCCCTCATGATGCAGCAGGAGCTACAAGAGCTGTTATTGCATCACATAACTCTGAGAAAGTTTTAACCCACAATTCCTCTGTGAAATCGTGGACTACATCTCCCAGAAATCCCTCATACGTGTCCGCTCCCACGTATAAGGGGCTCATTTTTCCATCACGGCTCCATAACACGCCTACGTGGCCTCGGATTGGACATAATGACGGCTAGTTTGGTGGCTGCAATAGAAATAAAGCTGCTGATGTTTTGAACATCTGTCGCCATGGTTACTGGGATGTTATCACCAGAGGAGTGACATGACATCACTCAGTGAAACACAGTCAGCTCCATGTTGAGTTTAAACACATTTACGAAATAATGATTAAGTTTTCACTAATCTGTGAAGGAAACTGACCTTATGATAACAGGGGCCAGTATGCCGGGGCCCCTGCCGCCTGGCACACACTGCGCCCGGCCCCCCGAGGCCTCTCCCTGCAGGATGGGGGTCCACATGACGACGTGACATCACTTCCTCTATCAAACACGGATCACTTTCTGCAGAAAATCTGTAAAAAATCAAAAGAAAGCAGATGAGCATTAAAACAGCAGAGCACCTCATCACACACACACACACACACAAACACAGAGACCAGCTGATAATGAGGCTACACACACACACACACACACAAACACAGAGACCAGCTGATAATGAGGCTACACACACACACACACACACAAACACAGAGACCAGCTGATAATGAGGCTACACACACACACACACACACAAACACAGAGACCAGCTGATAATGAGGCTACACACACACACACACACACACACACAACAACACACACACACACACACACACACACACACACACACACACAGTGTTCACACTGCAGGTTCATGTACTCGCATTGAGGCTCAAACCCGTGCACGGCTGTACGATCCCTCCACAGCACATACGTGTTGTGTCATTTATATTTTTTCATTTATATTTTCTTTCGTATTGCTTTGATATTTTTCCTCTTATGTCTTTTCTTCCTTTATGTTCATTGTTTTTGAACAAAAACGTTAAAATGTGACGATAAAACACGACTGATTCTGATTCACAGTCCGACATCTGACCGCCAACAGCTTTAAAGCAGCTGTATACCAGTCAATCCATCCATCTATACCTACAGTATATCTACATACACACACCTATATCTATATCTATATCCACACACCTATATCTATATACACACCTATATCTATATCTATATACACACCTATATCTATATACACACCTATA
>NW_024697014.1:0-1992 GCF_008729295.1 Plectropomus leopardus | reverse complement strand
GTGAAAAAATGACATGTCCCAAAAACATCTAAAAACTGATTAAAACTGCGTTAAATCACGTGCCGAAACGTGCCATATCATAGAAAGTTGCAAAAACGTCCAAAAACACCATAATTTTGCAAGTTGAAAAAATGACCAAAAAAGCAAGGCTATAGTATGGCAAAAATGTCAAAAAATGACATCTCCCAAAAACATGTAAAAACTGATTAAAACTGTGTTAAATGGCGTGCCGAAACGTGCCATATCATAGAAAGTTGCAAAAATAGTTAAAAACACCATAATTTGGTATGTCGAAAAAATGAACAAAAAAGCAAGGCTATAGTATGGCAAAAGTGTCAAAAAATGACATGTCCCAAAAACAGCTGAAAATAGTTCTAAACCACATTAAATTGCGTGCCAAAATGTGTGGTAGCACACAAAGTTGCAAAAACAACCAAAAACACCATAATTTTGCAAGTTGAAAAAATGACCCGAAAAGCAAGGCTATAGTATGGCAAAAATGTCAAAAAATGACATGTCCCAAAAACAGCTGAAAATAGCTTTAAATCTCATTAAATAGCACGCCGAGACACGCCATAGCATAGAAAGTTGCAAAAACGGCCAAAAACACCATAATTCGGCATGTCGAAAAAATGACCAAAAAAGCAAGGCTATAGTATGGCAAAAGTGTCAAAAAATGACATGTCCCAAAAACAGCTGAAAATAGTTCTAAACCACATTAAATTGTGTGCCAAAACGCGTGGTAGCATACGAAGTTGCAAAAACGACCAAAAACACCATAATTTTGCAAGTTGAAAAAATGACTAAAAAAGCAGGGCTATAGTATGGCAAAAATGTCAAAAAATGACATGTCCCAAAAACATCTAAAAACTGATTAAAACAGTGGTAAATAGCGTGCCAAAATGTGCCATATCATAGAAAGTTGCAAAAACGGTTAAAAACACCATAATTTGGCATGTCGAAAAAATGACCCAAAAAGCAAGGCTATAGTATGGAAAAAATGTCAAAAAATGACATGTCCCAAAAACAGCTGAAAATAGCTTTAAATCTCATTAAATAGCGTGCCGAGACACGCCATAGCATAGAAAGTTGCAAAAACGTCCAAAAACACCATAATTTTGCATGTCGAAAAAATGACCCGAAAAGCAAGGCTATAGTATGGCAAAATGTCAAAAAATGACATGTCCCAAAAACATCTAAAAACTGATTAAAACAGTGGTAAATAGCGTGCCGAAACGCACCATAGCATAGAAAGTTGCAAAAACGACCAAAAACACCATAATAATGCATGTCGAAAAAATGACCAAAAAAGCAAGGCTATAGTATGGCAAAAATGTCAAAAAAGACATGTCCCAAAAACAGCTGAAAATAGTTCTAAACCACATTAAATCGCGTGCCAAAACGTGCTGTAGCATAGAAAGTTGCAAAAACGGTTAAAAACACCATAATTTGGCATGTCGAAAAAATGACCCAAAAAGCAAGGCTATAGTATGGCAAAAATGTCAAAAAAGACATGTCCCAAAAACAGTTGAAAATAGTTTTTAAACCACATGAAATTGCGTGCCTGAACACGCCGTAGCATAGAAAGTTGCAAAAACGGCCAAAAACACCATAATTCGGCATGTCGAAAAAATGACCAAAAAAGCAAGGCTATAGTATGGCAAAAGTGTCAAAAAATGACATGTCCCAAAAACAGCTGAAAATAGTTCTAAACCACATTAAATTGTGTGCCAAAACGCGTGGTAGCATACGAAGTTGCAAAAACGACCAAAAACACCATAATTTTGCAAGTTGAAAAAATGACTAAAAAAGCAAGGCTATAGTATGGCAAAAATGTCAAAAAATGACATGTCCCAAAAACATCTAAAAACTGATTAAAACAGTGGTAAATAGCGTGCCAAAATGTGCCATATCATAGAAAGTTGCAAAAATAGTTAAAAACACTTAACAACAGAAGAAGTCAAAAATGCCATAGCAAGACTGAAAACAAAT
>NW_024697013.1:0-680 GCF_008729295.1 Plectropomus leopardus | reverse complement strand
TTTCTAGGATTTTAGGATATTAGGGTCTTTGCTAGAGCCTGTGTTGGGGGTTGTGGGGGATCCCCAACTGGCACTTTTTTTTTATGAAAAGGCTCTATTTTGATGCTGTTTTATGCCCTCTGGCACCTTATGCATACTAACATTACAAAAACAATTCCCAGTGTGATTCACTTTATTTTTATTGTGAATTAGAAATGGTTGGGGGGGCCACCAGGCACCCTAAGGGAGGCTAGATTTGGCCTGCGGACTGTAAGTTAAGTATCATTGCAATAAAGTATGTGTGTTTACATAAGCCTCTGTTTAATCAAACTAACAAATCAAACCAGCATTGCAACATTGTGATAAATGCCGACAACTTCTCCACAGATGCATATTGCCACCATATTCCCATCCTATTCAACTCTTCCCCCAGGGGGTTTGGTCCAGCCAAGGCTACATTGACCATGTCCAATTCACTTCAATAGCTCAACCCCACCAATCTCTTTAATGCCTGCATTGCGATGGGAGGGGTGGGCAGGGGCAACAGGGGCCTCATGAGAGTCTCAAGGGAACAGGGTAGAACATGTAGACAACACACTTGGGGGAAGCACGCAGGAATGTGCGATAAAGATGGTTACGGAGGGAGATAGAGGGTTTTTTTCTTTCTCTTCTTGGAAAAAGAAAGGGCGACTGAGGGGTCA
>NW_024697012.1:0-673 GCF_008729295.1 Plectropomus leopardus | reverse complement strand
AGCGAATTTAGATTTTAATAACAGAAAGTATGACGAAATCTAAGTTTCATTTTCGTTGATGAGACGATGAAAATGTCAGTGAACTATTGGACAGTCAAACTGAGAGGAGAGGAGAAAAGAAAGGCCAACACAGCCCTGCAAACAATTGTTTTCTAAGAGATGAGATTAGAGCACTGCCCTGCTGGCCGGACACCAGTATGCAGGTCTGCAAATACTCACACTGGAGCAGCTTCAGCTGTTAGTGCGAGTTGTAAGTTGTAGTTCAGCAGTAAATAAGCAGTTGTGTGTGTCTGACTGTTAGACGTTGTGAGACGTTATCTGTATCTGTGGAGCTTGTTAGACCTCACTGTGTTCAACCTGCACTGAAAGGCTAAATATTCTCAGCATACATACAATGCTGTTACCTTGCTGTTGCCTCTTTTCCTTAAATAACCAAATAACATTTCTTCAGAGATGTGTTGCTGTTACCCACTTGAGGCTCAGACAAACTGGGGGGATCACGGAAAGCACCACTTCAAAGGAGTCATCAAACACCTCGTTTCCTAGGTGTCGATAGTAAACCATGGACTGAGACAGGTCTTTCTGCAAGAAATGGCTGACAGGATAACCTGGATTTTAAAAGAAAAACATAAACATGATGTGATTTGGTTAAAAACAAAAACAAATCAATGTA
>NW_024697011.1:0-501 GCF_008729295.1 Plectropomus leopardus | reverse complement strand
GGGACAGAGGCTTTAAATTAAGTAAAGCAAATAGAGCAGTAGTAAATTAAATTTTGAAAAAAGGAAAAAATTTAAGTTACCTGCATTTCCCAGCACACGCACATTACACAGGATTCAGTTTTCAGCTGGTGGTGTGCCCTCTTTCACAGCCTTGGTCACATTTAGCAATCCGGCTGGTGGCCACCAGCATAGTTTTCCATCAGTGCCCTCAAACCACTCCGATGGAATGATGTCCACCTGCTTGCAGCCATCATGATCAGTTTCGTCGATAAACTCCACCACACTGAATGAGGCCATCCTGCAAAGTTAATCATTTTATGTGCTGTGTAGCTGAGGCAAAGCCACAAACATGTTCTTAAGACGCAATAATAGCAGTGGTTTTTTCGAAGTCTGTTACTGGAGCCCTGGCAAGCTGACCAGACAGTTTTGATTGTAAACAAACTCCAAGACATGTCGAGTCAATGGGGTAGTTGAAAAAATGTGCCCCTGTCTCAAAAAGTT
>NW_024697010.1:0-508 GCF_008729295.1 Plectropomus leopardus | reverse complement strand
TTTTTAAGCTGTTTTTAGGTAATTTTTTTCAGGTTGTTTTTGTAGGTTGTTCGCTAATTTTCAGGTCATTTTCTTGAGGTAATTTCTCATTTTCAGGTACTTTTCTTTTCTTAAGTCGCTCATTGCCTTCCTTTCATGTTTTTAAAAGAAATCCAGACACTTTTACCAGGTTTCAAAGGGTTAAAATGTTACCCGAGTATTGTCAGAGTGATGCTCAGCAACATTGCACCTTTTGTACATACATTTTGTTTTCTTTGTATTCTATTTTTTCTGTTTTATATTTTCAAAATTCATTGTATATTTAAATGTGCTTGGTAATAAAACCAGATTCTGATCTGTTTTTTTTTTTGCTCTCTCTGTCTCAGATACACACACACTTCGTCCCCGGCCTCCTCACAGACCTCCTACCTCTGTGAGCTAAAGCGTTTCCTTGGTGACGTCCTGTCTCAGGACCATCCTGCGTCTCCTCCTCTCCAGCTGGACTCCTTGCACTCCCTGCCTCCCCTCA
>NW_024697009.1:0-892 GCF_008729295.1 Plectropomus leopardus | reverse complement strand
TCTGCATGTAAAGCGTAAAACACTGAAATTAAAGCATGAACAAAACTGAAATAAATCAGCAGAGGATCCAGAAATCTTACAAATGAAAATTGAACATAACTGAAATCAAAGTGGATTAAGTATATGTCAGTGGACTAATTAAGATTCTGTCAGAAAGGCAAATACTTTATAATTTAAACATATTTGATTTGCATCTTAAAATCCTCTCATGATGTAATACAATTTGAGTACCTAGTAGATATGTTTTTCTGGATGAACTGATTACTGTCTTGATTATTTCAAAGACTTTTCTCCGTAACAAGAAAGCGATGTCAGAATAAAGTGATAACTAACATGTCAGAACATCACAGAGGAACATCAGTTTGACGGATTCTGATTTCAGTAGTTGTTGCGTCATCAGCCGCACCAATACCAAAATATGGGAAGAGTTTCTCAGTGAAAGTTCTTCTGTAAGTGTAGATGTGAGTCATGTCTTCAGGGTCGTAGAAGGATATCTCCCCCGAGTCATAGTCCAGTCTGACTCTGATCCTCTGGAGACTCCTCTTCATTGTGAAAGGCACACCGAGATCATTTCTGTATTTCCCATTATTATGCAGTAAACACCAGATTCCACATTCTGGTGAGACAGATACCTTCCCCTTCCTGTCAGTGGACTCATTAGCCAAACCTAAACGCCATTCAGGATGGTCTCCCACCTCCACGTCCCAGCTGTGTGTCCCTGAGCTGAAGCCCTCAGAGCCCAGAACAATGGCATATTTACTGTTTCTCTCCGGATTGTCAGGAAGCTGCTGCTTTGCATCTCCATATCTCACACTGGTCAGATCATCAGACAGATGGAGCCAGCGGTTTGCAGTGTTTGGGTCCAGAATGACGGGACTGAAGTGGACCTTGT
>NW_024697008.1:0-931 GCF_008729295.1 Plectropomus leopardus | reverse complement strand
CTATTGTCAAAATAATGGTTAGTTGCAGCCCTATTCCACTCCATTGTTTTTTACATCTTGCACAAACTGATTATTCAGTGTTTCCCCTACCATTATATTAGGGACCCCCCCCCCCCCCTTAAAGGTCAAGATAATTTTTTTTTCTTTATAGCACCAGATCACAACAGCAGTCTTGTAAGGATACTGTTCCTATAGGTCTATACCTTGTCCTTTTATTTAACAAAATATCCTTATATTATTTACCTCATCTACACGACGGCATGTCATTTCTGTCTTTACATGGTCGCGCGTTAACAATTCTCTGCTCTCTGTATCGCACTCGGCGAAGTTCCGCTCCAATGCCGGCACACGTGCTCAAAAGGAGAGAGCATGTACAGTTAAAAAAGAAGAAAGTCCTCCCTAAGGCAATGGTGTCGACTAATCTTAAGACTGTCGAGGCCTTTTATTGTTGGATTTTACATAAGTTATGCCAGTATATCACACAATGTTAAAGACCATATATATCCATATATCGATTCTTATAGTTGCCTCCTGTTGAAAGCAAAAACCTCCTTTGATAATTACTGAAGTTAAAGGTGAACTGCTTGTCTTTCAATCACTCCCATGTCCTCTGCTTTGTGTATAAAAATGTGTGCACACCAACACAAATACCGCCTGATTACTTGCATCAATATTAAAATTGGCAAAGTCATGCTTGAAGTGCAAACTGATGATGTCACAGTCAGAGTCTCATGTTGAGGCTAAACAGCATTAAAGATTTACTGCCTGCTTTATTCATTTTATTCATGGGCCTGGAGACTTTCCCATTTCCACACATGGCTTTGCCTGGTTGTAATATTAATGCAAATATTTGTTGTGCAGCGTCACAAAACAAACACACACACACAAACACACACACTGGTCTGAATTTAGCGAATTGAGAAATGGGTTT
>NW_024697007.1:0-587 GCF_008729295.1 Plectropomus leopardus | reverse complement strand
TGTGTGTTACTGTGTGTGTGTGTGTGTGTGTGTGTGAGTGTGTCTCTATGTGTGTTACTGTTTGTTATTGTGAGTGTGTGTGTGTGTGTGTGTGTGTGTGAAAGAGAGAAAGAATATGTGTGAGTGTTACTGTGCCTGTGTGTGTTACTCTGTGTGTGTGTTACTCTGTGTGTGTGTTACTCTGTGTGTGTGTGTGTGTGTGTGTGTGTGTGTGTGTGTGTGTGTGTGTGTCTAACTAATGAACGCCATAAGTTTGGCGATGAACAGAAAACAGGGAACGTTGGTCTTGCTGCGTTCACTCTGTTTCAGAGGAAACTGTTGAGCTCGGAGGCAGGGTGGACAAAATATTAGAAACACCTGTCAGTGTCACACAGTTTATTTCCAACGACATCCCCCAAAAGACCCGAAAACTCAACGGCTCGCAAAAAAAGTTTTAACAAGGAGGATTTATAGCAGGGCTGGTTTAAGAGACTGCAGTCGTTACGGTTCAGTGTTCGTAATAAACCGGCAACTGAGCGTATTTAATTTTAAATTTGTTGCATGTTTGAGTCAAAGAGGCTGTCGTAGATTACTGAACATTTTGAATT
>NW_024697006.1:0-401 GCF_008729295.1 Plectropomus leopardus | reverse complement strand
TTATATGTTTTATTTTATGAAGCTACTTTTTTTCAGATTTCTATTATGCTATTTTTTACTTTTGCACAATGCAATATATGAGGATTAAAAAAATTTATTTTTAAGTTTTACTTTAAATATACACTATACTTTAAGTTGGTGTATTTTGTTAATATATTCCTTGGTGTAAAATGTTGTATATTTTTTTGCAAAGGCATTTCTTAGTGTGGTTGTTGAAGGGGTACAGCTGCTAATTGGCAATATGTTGTATATGCAAGCACAAAATTAGCACAATTATCACCGAAATGCTTGTAAAATATGCAAGTGTTTAGAAGATTTGTGAGCTTAAAAAACAATAGTTATGTGATAAGTGGTTGGCAACATTTGAGCTTTTGCACAGTGGACAAATGACTGAATTTGCA
>NW_024697005.1:0-602 GCF_008729295.1 Plectropomus leopardus | reverse complement strand
TCTACAGCCCTGATCTTTGCCACAAAGTATCCTGCTTCAGCAGAATAGGGGATGCTCTCACTGTTAACAGAGCTGTGCTCGGAATAGGGCGCGAGAATTGTTGGATTATTGTCATTTTCATCCAGAATTAAAACGTTGACAGTCACGTTGCTGCTGAGCGGTGGGACACCAGAGTCTGTGGCCTGAACTTTAAACTGAAACGTTTTTGTCTCCTCATAGTTAAAAGACTGCAGGCTGACTATATCTCCAGTCTCTGAGTTGATGTTTACCATTGTGGATAACGGCAATGAGTTAGTGTTACTCTGTAAAAATGAATAGCTCACCTGACCATTTTGATCGATGTCGGCATCAGTTGCAGTCACTGTTTTAATAACTGCTCCCACCGGGCTGTTCTCTTTAATAAAAACGTTAATCAGCGGCTCAGAGAAGCGAGGCGGGTTGTCATTGACATCGGAAACATGAACTGTCACTATGTTGGTGCTGGAGAGAGGTGGAGTCCCCTCATCAGTTGCTACAATAGTTACATTGTACTCTGCCCTCGTCTCTCTATCAAGTGGACCATCAACTACTAATGAATAATAATTTTTGTAATTTGTCTCCAA
>NW_024697004.1:0-489 GCF_008729295.1 Plectropomus leopardus | reverse complement strand
AAAATTATAATACTAAATACTGATATATTGACATAAATTTACATGCAGAGCGGGTTTTACTATTTGATAAAAGTGTAATTTTGATGAAATACATGCAAATATACTTTATGCTGCCTTTTAGTTTATTTCTTATCATTTACAGTATGCGCCTCGTGTGCCTCAATGGCCTCCAGGGATGCTGCCATTTTTGAGGTCGGGGTGCATGGATTTACCCAGAGTTCACAAGTAGCAGCTTTGAGTGGCGTTCCACTGTCGGACTATCTCGACCTCCGACTTTGTACAGAAGGCAGCATTAGCATATCATGTGATGTGTGTCTGTATGATGTACACTTGTTAGATATTTTCTCTTTTCTTAGAGGACGTTTGAAGCTTTTTTTCATGCATCTGTATAGAAAAGAGTGCATAGAGGTTGTGTTTTAGCTCAGCGTCATCACAGGGTTTCTCTATGTCGTATGCAGTAATGTGTAAGACTAATCTTTGTCTATTTTT
>NW_024697003.1:0-1154 GCF_008729295.1 Plectropomus leopardus | reverse complement strand
GGCAGATTTTTATAGAGCACGCCTCGAATAACATTAACTACGGCTCTGTTCCATTTAGCTTTGCCAGAAATAGCACTGCTGTGCATATTCTGAACGCTCTGGCACACCCAAATGATACGTAACCAATACTGGTGTTATTAGTTCCACCTGTGCTGTCTGCTGTAAGAGGGGCAGACTGCATGACTCACGCTGTCTCCTCCCGCACATTTCAGTCACTGTAGTGGTAAAATCTAGACCAGACTATTATTTATTGATCCTGTACTTTGTGTTACACTCTGTTACTCACTTATATTAAAACTGCTTGTTCATTTAATTGTCTTACAGATGCCTGTATTTGTTAACACCTCATTTAACACTGAAGTGACAGATGAGACTTTGTTTGATCACTTCCTTGAGCTTGTTGCAGTTGATAGTTTAACATTGCCCTCATGTAGAGGAACAATAAATCATAAAAGCCTCGGTTCACTGTAGTTTGTGCTTTATTTCTGTAAAATCAATGGGACTGTGATGTAAGAGTGACAGAAATAAAATCTGAATGTGCACTTGTGGCCCTTTGTGTACATACGTTAGAGATAGTGCATTACTCTGTGTGTATGTGTGTGTGTGAGGTGGCCATGACTCTGTGTTTGAAGTCTATTAAAAATGCATCGAGGAGGGCGTCACTCAGCACTTCTCCATGATTGTATTGATTTCCTGAGCGGGCAGCTCGTAAGGTATTATCTGAAGGTATTAATGCTTGTTAAATATTCATGATGGCTATCACTTTACATACCCGTGGAGCTGTTTAAATACACACTCACTAATGGAGACGTTCAGGCATGCTCAATCAACATATGTAGAAATGGATCTTTAGAGATAATATTAGTCTCTATACACTGTAAGTGTTCATGACATAATTCCCTTTATGCTTCTGGAGCAGTTTGCAGAGGTTATTTCAATTAAGACAATAAAATAGTACTGGACAATGTCAGTCCATTCCCCTTTTAGAGTCAAAACACTGTCCTCACTTGAGCAAGAGTCTGCAGCCACACTAGTGCCTTGGTGAGACAAAGTGGTGCTCTGAGCTAAATGCTGATGTACAGTAAGAATAATAACACACTTGCATCAGGGACATTTACATGGAGCCTACTAATCTGATTAGAACAGGTTTCAAA
>NW_024697002.1:0-415 GCF_008729295.1 Plectropomus leopardus | reverse complement strand
ACTTACAATCTCACAGTTCTCAAAGTTCTTTTTTGTTCATGTAACCAGGCTGTGCTCAAAATCAGATATACTGTACAGACTGTAGCATCTGAATCGCTTTTTAACTATTC
Organism: Plectropomus leopardus; assembly: GCF_008729295.1. NCBI lineage: Eukaryota > Metazoa > Chordata > Actinopteri > Perciformes > Serranidae > Plectropomus > Plectropomus leopardus. The sequence continues at coordinate 305 of NW_024697002.1, read as the reverse complement.
CCTTTATAAACTTACATGGAGGACAGCTTAGAGGTAGCTGATGTGATTTAACATTTAGTGCAGATCCAGAATAGGTTACTCCTCTTCATGGAAAGCTGCAGACACTGTGTACAAGACAGCAGAAAGACCCTTGACCTGGTTGAGCTTGGAGGCAAACCCATCTTGTCTGCATTTCAGACAGAGATCTGAAGTTAACAGCCAATGCTCCACACATGTACGGCATCCAAGCAGAGACTCACAGCAGGTGGAAAACATGGGCTCCTTCATCACAGCTGTAAGGTTTAAACAAAGAAAACATATGCAGA
>NW_024697001.1:0-456 GCF_008729295.1 Plectropomus leopardus | reverse complement strand
TATGTTAAGAAAAAACACTTTATTCAGAGTTTTGTATAGGCCCACATCAGGATAAATATTTATCTTGAGTATTTTTTTTCTTTTTCATTTATTTTTTCCTCTTTTTTCCTTTTGCTACATTTTTGTAATCTGTTTGATGTTATTTAGTTTTGATTTTTTTTTCTTGTTTCTTTTTCTTTTTTCCTGTTGTTTTTGGTTCTGTTTTTTAATTTACTGTGTTTTAATGACTTGTGCTTTGAAGGGGAGGACTTTGTATAAGCCCTTTGGGTTTCTTTCCTCTCCTGCGCAGTTAAATCCACTTTGTAATTTAACTGTGAAATATTTCATCCTTTACTTTGTGCAAATAAACTAAAACTAAACTAAACTAAACTAAACTAAAGTCTTTACAACATGTTGGCAATCAATGAATTCACCCTCAATGATGCAAAAATGTGTCACTCATCAATTATTTTTATG
>NW_024697000.1:0-643 GCF_008729295.1 Plectropomus leopardus | reverse complement strand
GTTAAAGTGTGGGAGGGCCTTACAGACTGACCGTTATTTTACCTCTGTCTCTCTCAGTTGTTCAGCTTGTCCATCAGTCCATTGTCTTTTCTTTCCACCTTCTCTATCCTTCTATCTACAGCTACAAATAGAGGTCTGGGGGGGGGGCTGGTGTTGCCATGGCAGCGGATGCCTGGGACCCTTCTGGCCAGTGCCCACTGCCGAGCATTCCAACATCCAACACTACTCCACTTGCCAACTGCAGTAACAATCAGTAATAGACAAAGGCTGACTGGATCCCCCCCCAGTTTACCATGATAACGGTTTAGCAATGACATCATCATTCCACAACTACTTCACATGAGTCAACAGTAGTCTGGGCAGTATGTGTGTGGGCACTTTGGTGCTTTGTCTGTGAGAGCGGTCTGCACTGGAGTCTTTTGGAGTCTGAGTTTCACTTCAGCACATTTAACCTGAGTTTTTTCAAGGCTGTCACTTTAAGTTCATATGGAGGTTTATAACAAAACCTTAAAAAATACTGTGCCCCAAAAGTTCTTATGCAGTAACTGTGATGAGACAAAAGCTCAGTCCCTCCAGAATTTCACAATGTTGCAATCGCAACAGATGCAAATTCTGCCAGTCCCTGTGAATTCTGTGTGACCTT
>NW_024696999.1:0-592 GCF_008729295.1 Plectropomus leopardus | reverse complement strand
GCTACTGTTAGGATTTCTTTCACTCCTCATGTTAGTAATCTAGTTAGTAAGTCAACTGTTCCAACAGTTACTGGCTCCGGTTCGGTCAAAAAGAACCTTTAATTCATTGTAACCTTTAATTCATAAGTTAGATGTAAAAACACGCCGTTATTCCCCACGCTCTCTCTGCCTGCTGGCCGCCGGCTGTTTACAGCTCTGTGGCTTCTCCCTCCACCACAAGGTGTCACTGTGTTTCAGCTCAGCAGCCTGGTGCCTTCTGGTGGTGCATGCTGTGCACGACATACAATGAGTTGAAAAGAAAGAGGAGCACCTTTATTTATTATGGTGTTGAAAAACATACCTGCGAGATTTCACACACGACACATTCAACCCCACTTTAAAAAATGTGATCCCTTAAAGATGAAATTAATCAGTAAACTTTAACTCTCTGCACCGTCTCTGTGCAGGTGGAGGAGGCGAGGAGGAAAAAGTTTAACGGCACGGTGCAGACCGTCCCTCAGACCATCACCGTCATCCCCGCCAACATCGCCGCCGCCACCAACGGCCTGCAGTCCATCTTCCAGACCTGCCAGATCGTCGGCCAGCCGGGCCT
>NW_024696998.1:0-951 GCF_008729295.1 Plectropomus leopardus | reverse complement strand
GCAGCCCACTGTGGGAGATTTGAATAGCAGCTGTTAGCACAGCAGCTAATTTAAAGAAGTCTTAAAAAAAAATGGATTCAGGAGGATTAGATTCAGGAGCTCCTTACTCTCCGAACAGAGGACGAGATCAGCTGCCATGCTGCCAAGGGAAACAATTGTGTTTGTTGTTTTATGCTTTTGTTATTGTTTATCAGTGCTGCTGATGCATGTGTTTTGTGTCATGTTAGAGGCGGACGCTTGTAAACGCCACGCCCATCGCACCCATCATGCCTCCTTTGTACAGCACCTTGGTCGACTCTGGTTGTTTTAAAAGTGCTTTATAAATAAATCTGATTGATTGATTGATTGATTGATTGCAGGCTGCACTGTACACTCAGAAACACAGTCTCAAGCAAATGCTGGTTTAATGTTATTGAATGGTGGAACACAAACTGGAAATAGGGCAACTGATGCAGAGAGACCATTAAAAAGAATAAATAAATAAATAGAGTAACCTACAGACCTCAGTCTGATTCTTTTTTTTTCTCTGTGCGCAAGTCCTCCTCTGCTGTCGTCAAGTCCAAGTGAAGTCACAATGCATCGCTACAGTCCAGCTCCAGTGGCAGGTCTTTAGTCCAATTAAAAGTCATTAAAGTTGTGACTCAGTCTGACTCGTGTCAAAGTCACGTCACTTCAGTCCACAACTCTGCTTATAATATCTGTCATTATGGGCCGCTGTCAATCAAACACAATCAAATTATAACCTCAAAGTCTTGATAAAGCAGATCAGCAGAGCTGTGGATCTTTAAACTCAAACAAAAGCTGCTTTGCCCTCATGTTTTTTTGAAGGGTATCATGTATTTATTTCACCACCTCTCTTCTATCTTGTGTTTTTTTTTCTCTTCAGTATGGCGCCGACCATTTGTCTTTATTTAAGACGCTAAATTATAATGTTAAACATAACTCAAGTCT
>NW_024696997.1:0-360 GCF_008729295.1 Plectropomus leopardus | reverse complement strand
CAGCATTTTACAGAAAAGCTACAAAGACTGATCATCAAATGTGTAACGAGTGGAGATGTGTCAGCAACGTTATGTTGACCTACATTTATTTATCACTATTGATTTTTGGAGACATTTCTAGCAAGCTTTGCAATTTCCAATTTTCTGAGTGACTTGAACGCATCACCTGCAGGGTCCTCTCATTAAAGGCAGGTGTGCTCAATCAGAGAGGATAAAGCCTTCAGCAGCCGTGTGTTTGGTCAAATTCTAGTTTTATTGTTCGATGAATTTGTTCATTTGAACAGCGAGTTGAAATTTGTTTTCGTGGATGCAAAATCTACGGAAGAAAGATTTGTTCGGAGGTTTTTATGTTTGTTTTGA
>NW_024696996.1:0-603 GCF_008729295.1 Plectropomus leopardus | reverse complement strand
TTGTTGTTTTTAAATTTATTCTGTTTTTTCCGTCCTTTTTTTACAGTTAATTTTCTTGTGTCTCAGACCTTTTGCTTAGGTTTCTAATAGTTCAGTCAGAAGCCTGAAACTCATTATTAAGACAAAAGACTCACGTGATCCAGGCTGTTCCAGTTGCCAGAAATCTCCATACGGTTGTGTGAACTTTGAGTCTCTCCTGTTTTATTTTTATTCTCCTATGAATGGCAAAAGAGGCAACATGTTGAATCAGACCTCAAACAGAACAGCAATCAAACTGGTATTTATGTGTTTTATTCATGTAAAAGTAAAAAGAGGAGAAAAAACTTTGATCCTCTTTTATACTCCATATTCAAGGCGGGAACAGTGCTCTGTTATGCCGCTTCGCCGTTCTGTATATGAGGTACAACTGCAGAATGGGGGGACAGAGTTGTCTCAGCTTTGATCCACCACAGAGGGCAGAAACAGCACCGAAACGGTGTCTTCGTAAACGGGACAGTAAGCAGAACAAGATCACGTGTGGCACAGATGCAACGTTTTTACATGTTATGTATGAAACCCTCCACAGGAGATTTAAAAAGCAGCTAGTAGCTACAGCAGTCATAA
>NW_024696995.1:0-608 GCF_008729295.1 Plectropomus leopardus | reverse complement strand
ATGTCTAAGGAAAAAAGAAAAAACCTAGGGAAAAGCTATATTTATAATTATCAGAATATCAGAATCAGAATAGAATTTTTAAGCACTTTTTACAGGTCATTTACATGATGTTGTTGTTGGGTTTTTTTTTTTTTGGTTTTTTTTTTTACTTTCTTTTCCTTTTTTAATGTATTTTATTATATTCTTACAAAGTTTTTTTTGTAAATTCAGCCTTCTTCTCCTGCTGTCCAAAGCCATCAAACCAATTTGCTTAGGTTTCCAAGGGTTAAATCACCTGGTCTGTTTAATCTGGAGAGGAAGAGATCTGTTGATAATCCAGCTCTTGGTAAAGACCTCCTGAAAAAAATGATCACTGGTGGCACTCTAACCAGAAGTATCAACTAGCTGCAATCTGCAGCCCTTACCATGAGATGTCACTAAATCCCCTTTATTGATAATCTTAATGCAGATATAATTTCTCTCATATTTGGAGTCTTGCTGATAATATTCAGGTTTTTTTTCTGTCAGTACCTGTTATATTTGAGGAGCAACACTATAGTAAAATATTTTTGATTTTCTCAACTTTGATAAAAAGTTTTTACTTAAATACGTATATAAACCTGAAATGA
>NW_024696994.1:0-645 GCF_008729295.1 Plectropomus leopardus | reverse complement strand
TATAGATTTTATATATTTTGTATTTTAAAATATATTTTATTTTTTGTATTTTAATCATATTTAACCCTTATTTAGCACTTTTTTTTCTGTTGCCTCCAACTCTTGAGCTGCTGAAATGTGTGACTCTCCCGAGTGTGAGTCGAATCTAACCCTGGCTATTAACATTAATCCTTAAATATAAGCATGTTTTACTTTAAAAAACAATACAATCATGAAACTACATACGATGTGCTTCGTGTATATTGTAAATCAATGCAGTTATTGAATGCTATTTAGCAAAAATCGGAGTTTTGTCTCTCCTATAATGTATTCAAATGGCCTGCCAGACACTTCCGGGAACTATTCGAAGCCTCCGTGAGTCACGTGACACCCGAGCATTTTGAACTTCCATCGTCAGTACTCTGTTCTAGTGCACCAACCCGAAGCTAACGGAGCTCCAAAATAAAAGCTTCCAACATGAATGTCTGGCTACCACAAATGAAAAGAAACAGGTGAAAGGACTCAAAGGGCGAAGGTTTGTCACCCAGTCCCTCACAGAGAAAGGCGGGTAATGGTGACTGATAGAAATGAACCTTTTTAGCACATAGTGAAATACGCTAGGTTTGCTCTGCTAACGTTAGCTAATATCTTCACAGAAAATGCCCT
>NW_024696993.1:0-751 GCF_008729295.1 Plectropomus leopardus | reverse complement strand
TTGGTCTAAAACTGCCACTGCACACACTGCAGAGACATTTCCTGAAGAAAAGACCAAAATAATGTCACACTTTGAGCTCTGAGGAGAGTGTGTTTACTTCTTATCTAAACTGTTGCTGTTGGTCTCGCAGTGATTCGGCGACTCGTGTTAAAAGTGAATAAACTCGGAGACAAAACGTCTCTCTGCAGCAGCTTCAGTTTTACAGAAATCCAGTGGATCCAAACTCAAACAGGACTTACAGCTCAGCTCACATCACCAGAAAACTCTGCTTCAGGTTTGATGTTTTTCAGCTTCGCTCAGGAAAGTAATGAGCATCACAGTCGTCCTCTTCTCTGAGGACAAAGTTCAAACTGTGTGAACGTTTAGACCAACATCTCGCCGTCTCCCACCTGACTGACTCATGAGACACGGCTTCAGTAAACACCACGAGTCTCTGCGAATCACTGACTCATCATTAAAATGCCTCTGAGGGAAAATCACAACAGAGCTGCTCAATAAAAGTCTTCAACTATCGGAAAAAGAGTAACGTTTGTCCAACAGGTCGGACCCGAAAAATAAGTGACTTTAAAATGCAATAAAAAGAAGTCTGAGGCCTCTCCTTCACTGACTTAATTGTCAGTGCGTCAGCAGCTCCCACTGTTTCCTGCTGTCCTCACTGTGACTCCTTTCCAAAGTCCAGACCACAGCTCCCGTAATAAATACAATCGGAGTCCACAGCCATAATTAATCTGTTTAAAAAGAGACGCCTTTC
>NW_024696992.1:0-1322 GCF_008729295.1 Plectropomus leopardus | reverse complement strand
TGCCATTTTTTGACGTTTTTGCCATACTATAGCCTTGCTTTTTGGGTGTTTTTTTCGACATGCCAAATTTCATTGTTTTTGGCCGCTTTTGAAACTTTCTATGCTATGGTGTGTATAAAGACACTATTTACTGTTGTTTTAAACTCTTTAAAGCAGTTTTTGGGACATTCCATTTTTTTTACGTTTTTGCCATACTATAGCCTTGCTTTTTGGGTCATTTTTTCGACATACCAAATTTTATTGTTTTTGGCTGTTTTTGAAACTTTCTATGCTATGGCGAGTCTCAATACGCCATTTACTCTAGTTTTAAACTGTTTTCAGCAGTTTTTGGGACATGCCATTTTTTTGACATTTTTGCCATACTATAGCCTTGCTTTTTAGGTGATGTTTTCAACATGCCAAATTTTATTGTTTTTGGCTGTTTTTGAAACTTTCTATGCTATGGCGTGTCTAAATACGCCAATTACTGCAGTTTTAAACTGTTTAAAGCAGTTTTTGGGACATGCCATTACTTGATGTTTTTTCCATACTATAGCCTTGCTTTTTGGGTGATTTTTTCGACATGCCAAATTTTATTGTTTTTGGCCGTTTTTAAAACTTTCTACGTTATGGCGAGTCTAAATACATTATTCACTGCAGTTTTAAACAGTTTTTTGCTGTTTTTGAAACTTTCTAAACTATGGCGTGTCTAAACACCCTATTTAATACAGTTTTAAACTGTTTTCAGCAGTTTTTGGGACATGCCATTTTTTGACGTTTTTGTCATACCATAGCCTTCCTTCTTGGGTCATTTTTTCGACATGCCAAATTTTATTGTTTTTGGCTGTTTTTTAAAATTTCTATGCTATGGCGAGTCTAAATACGCTATTTACTGCAGTTTTAAACTGTTTAAAGCAGTTTTTGGGACATGCCATTTTTTGACATTTTTGCCATACTATAGCCTTGCTTTTTTGGTCATTTTTTCGACATGCCAAATTTTATTGTGTTTGGCCGTTTTTGAAACCTTCTATGCTATGGCGAGTCTAAATACGCTATTTACTGCAGTTTTAACCTGTTTTCAGCAGTTTTTGGGACATGCCATTTTTTGACGTTTGTGCCATACTATAGCCTTGCTTCTTGGATGTTTTTGAAACTTTCTATGCTATGGCGTGTCTAAATACGCTATTTACTGCAGTTTTAACCTGTTTTCAGCAGTTTTTGGGACATGCCATTTTTTGACGTTTTTGCCATACTATCGCCTTGCTTTTTGGGTCTTTTTTTCAACATGAAATATTGTCAAGTTTTTGGCCATTTTTGCAACTTTCTATGCTATAGCATGTCTA
>NW_024696991.1:0-271 GCF_008729295.1 Plectropomus leopardus | reverse complement strand
AGTTTTGGAGGTCAGAGGTTGACCTTTGACCCTGTCAGGGTGCAGATATACCTGTATATATTGTATGTATGTATACTGTGTGTGTGTTTTCTTTGTGTAGCTGTGTGTGGGTGTGGCTGCAGCCTGACACACAGCAGGGGGCGCTCTGCTTTCACTCATTCATCTGTCAACATTGCTTTGACCTCAGCTTTTATTTTGGATCATCTGACTGATTTTGATCTTGTTATTGAACTGATGCTTCATTTTAAATCAAATTATTCTGTGATTTTTT
>NW_024696990.1:0-349 GCF_008729295.1 Plectropomus leopardus | reverse complement strand
TTGTCCATCCATACATGTGAGTATCCTTAAATTACTAATTCCATACTCCGATTTGCCGAGAGGCTGTATATATTGAATTTAAGTCTATTTGTCATGTATTCCTTCACCCATGTACTTTTTTTAGCTGAAACAAATAGATAAATAGCTGATTATTAACAATTTCAATTATTTTTTAAGCAAAAAAAAAAAAAACAAAAACAAAAACAAATATCCTCTGTCTCCAGCTTTTCAATTGTTAGGATTTTCTTGCTTTTGTCTTATGTGAGGAAACTGTAGATGAGATCATCTTTCACTATTTGCTAACATGTTATTAATCAACAGTGAAAGTAATCACCGAGTGCATATTTAT
>NW_024696989.1:0-658 GCF_008729295.1 Plectropomus leopardus | reverse complement strand
TGTGTGTGTTTGTGTGTGTTTGTGTGTGTTTGTGTGTGTTTGTGTGTGTGTGTGTGTGTGTGTGTGTGAGTGGGTGCACGCGCGCACGCTTATCACTGTTTAAACGTTTCGCATGACGTAGATTTCCTCTTCCTCGTTGGCTGCTCTGTTTCTGCAGTGTGACACGTGTGCACCTCGGAGGATTGTAACTGACTGCAGGATTATTAAATGTTTTTTATTATTAAAGGTATTTATTTAGCTGATGATGATATTCACGGCCCTGTCCTTTTGTACCTTTGTCCTTGTGTCCTGTGTGTGTTCAGACTCTGTGCTCGGCGGTGGTCCAGGTGTACGGCGCAGACCGGAGCTGCTGCTGGGTGAAGAGGTGCTGCGGAGTCGCCTGTCTGGTCAAAGACAACCCACAGAGGTCCTACTTCATCAGAGTGTTTGACATCAAGGTGAGCAACCGTCCTGCAGGGGAAACATCTCTAATTTGGGGCCCATTTGCGCTGCAACTTTTGTTGCAGTTTGGCGTTTTGTTCACATGACAACAGCGTTTTTGTGGCCTGGAAATGCAAACTTTTGAAACCGGGATTGAGAGTGTAGTCTGACTGTAAATGCGTGCATTTGTCCCTAAAAATCTGGTGACATTTTCTCTTTGCTGTTCTGTTTGCCTCTG
>NW_024696988.1:0-842 GCF_008729295.1 Plectropomus leopardus | reverse complement strand
TTTCGGGGGGGGGGTTGCTGGTTTTTTTTTCCCCCATATTTGGCAGATGGAGAGAATACATGCTATTTCCACTAAGTGCACTGTAACAATCAATGTTGCTACAAATCGTTCACATATCCCAGGCTGTGATCATCCCCCCCATCATGACAAAAACCTGTCATTTAAGGGATTAAAATTTGGAAAATGAATGAATATTTGATATTTATGATTAGGACTGATTTTGGAAACACAATTAATTTAATGAAAGACGCAAAAACTATTGATGTATAATCTTTTTTAATGCTTGATTTTGAGAAGCACTATTTGAGCGCAGAGCGATACAAGTGTGTAATATTGAGGCGGGCCCTAAGGGTTGGTAACTTTAGTTACTGCAGCTGAAACTTTTAGTCGATTGATTAGAAAATTAAAACATTACATGGTTCTCATGTAAGAGGACTTGCTGCTTTTCCTATTTGAATGATTTAATTTTTTTGATTTATTAAATTGATTAAACATTTTGTGCATTGACTACTTTTACTTTACTTTTTACTTTTACTTTTTAAAATACTTGAATACATTTCCCCTTACATACTTTTACTTAAGTCACAAATTTAATGCAGGACATATATTGGTAATACAGTATTTTTACAGTATGGTACAATAGTTTTACCACAGTAAATGATCTGAATACTTCCCCGACCACTGGATATGATTAAGACTGGAATTCTATACTTGTCACCTACAATTGTGGAGTTTACTGTGGAGGAAGTGAAACCTATGACTTAAATAGCCACTCTTATAACTCTTACACTGAACTATTCCTTCATTTTCTGGGGACCCCCTGGAACTCCCTCAAGGACCCC
>NW_024696987.1:0-685 GCF_008729295.1 Plectropomus leopardus | reverse complement strand
GAGGGAGCTGAGCCAAAAGGCAAAGCTCTCGATTTACCGGTCGATCTTCGTTCCTACCCTCACCTATGGTCACGAGCTTTTGGTAGTGACTGAAAAACAAGATCGTGGGTACAGGCGGCCGAAATGAGCTTCCTCCGTAGGGTGGCTGGGCTCTCCCTTAGAGACAGGGTGAGAGGCTCGGTCATGCAGGAGGAGCTCGGAGTAGAGCCGCTGCTCCTCCGCGTTGAAAGGAGCCAGATGACGTGGCTCGGGCATCTAATTAAGATGCCTCCCGGACACCTCCCTGGTGAGGTGTTCAGGGCACGTCCCACCGGTAGAAGACCCCACAGAAGACCCAGGACACGCTGGAGAGACTATGTCTCACAGCTGGCCTGGGAACGCCTCGGGATTCCCCGGGAAGAGCTGGACGAAGTGGCCGGGGAGAGGAAAGTCTGAGCTTCCCTGCTTAGGCTGCTGCCCCCGCGACCCGACCCCGAATAAGCGGAAGAATATGGATGGATGGATGGATGGATGGATGGATGGACGGATGGATGGATGGATGGATGGATCTGAGCCCGTCATTGGCAAAAACACTTTAAAACTTCTAATGGATGTAACTTAAAGGGTTCATATCTGCAGACAGGGATTACATTGCAGCACGTGTGGCCCCTGCATCTGCAGTGCTCTCTCTTGGACCAATTTCAAA
>NW_024696986.1:0-597 GCF_008729295.1 Plectropomus leopardus | reverse complement strand
CCCGACTCCCCGACTCCCCGATATTTCAATGAACAGGTGGTGGAAACAATAATAATTTCCACATTTTTGAATTCTTTTTAATTTTTCATTATTTGTAAATAAAAACCTTGAATTCTTTGCACTAATGTTTTCACTGTTACTGCTGGAGTGATAACAGAGACCTGTAGATGTGTGGAGTGGTTAAAAATGATTAGGAGATGCACGGCTTTGACTTAATTCCCTTATTTTGACATTACTTAAAGCTACAATTTAATCTGTAATAATGAGATACAGAGGAAGGTCCCTTTATTAGTCATTTTTTAAACAAAGGCTAAAAAAACAAAATTTAAATTGTCCTTGACGTTGCTACATCTTTGAGTTAAAGGCTGAGTTGATAAAAATCAGCAGCTAATGTAAAAATTCCATCCAGTTGCTCGGGCATGTTGCTGCTGAATTTGCATCACAGTCTTGAGTCCTTATGGCTCCCAAACTAACTAGATTTGTGTGAAAAGCCCCTCAACTCTTGGTGTCAAATCCCAACTACTTCTCTTAAGGTGTCAAAATTCAGGAGTGAACTCGAGTTGTCCCGAATATCATTTCTAGGCTCCAAAGTTTCAG
>NW_024696985.1:0-454 GCF_008729295.1 Plectropomus leopardus | reverse complement strand
CCGCTGTATGTTTTACCTGCTGCAAGTGATTATTAAAACCACGTTCTGTTTCCAGCTGGTCGTCTTTATTACCACAACACGCAACATGGTGTCAGAAGTGTCGGACTTTCCTTTTAACATGGACTACTGCGTGTTGTGAGTATTTTTTCGAGCGGGACCATTGTGCTACCACGCTAACTTTTACAACATGGCAGACGGCTTCAGACGACCCGACCCGCTGATGTTTGACGGTAACATAGCAGAAAACTGGCGCATATTCGAGCAGGAGTACGACATTTTCATCGCTGCTGCGCACTCGGACAAGCCAGCGCGAACTCGAGCCTACATTCTCCTGAACCTGGCCGGACCCGAAGCTATCGAGCGGGAGAGATCTTTTGTTTACGCTGCGGAGGTGCGGGAACCGGGCGACAGTGGACGTGTCCTCGTCCCCGCGGAGTCCAAGGAGGACCCGGAA
>NW_024696984.1:0-644 GCF_008729295.1 Plectropomus leopardus | reverse complement strand
TTATATATTTAAATTGTAAATATAATATGTATAAATATGTTTTCGTTATTTCACTTTTCTTTTTTGTTTATTTTCAGGAGATTTTCTTGTAACTTTTACTAATTTCTTGCTTATTTTTTAAAAAATTTTTTGCAAGGTTGTTCATTGCCTCTTTCTTATGTTCTTGAAAAAAACAGGCCAATTTGCTTAGGTCTTAAAGGGCTAACAGCTCTATATTGACCTTTCTTTTATAAATCTAAACAACAAAAACTTAATCACATTCATAATTATTTTCTGTAAATACTACACAGTATCTCTGGATAAACTTAAAAAAATATTCTTATCAAAAGGTGCCAGGAATGAGGGGCCCATGGAAAAAAATCTCTTTTATTGTTGTTTGTCATCATTACACTGAAGCTGCCAGTGAGAGAAGGTATTGTTGCTCAGCGGAGCACACAAGGCCCTAGTTGCATTGTTGTGCCAGGATTTTAAAACAGGCGCGAGTTATCAATAGACCACAGACTATTCGACTCACTCAGCTGTGCCCCTCGATACACTTCAGAACCTCGCACGCTCAACAGCCAGCTATGATCTCACACAATTGGGCTGCTTAACTGTCAAACACTTTGTTTTTCCAGATGGATCCAGGTCTATGTCTAATGGAG
>NW_024696983.1:0-573 GCF_008729295.1 Plectropomus leopardus | reverse complement strand
CCCGTAAAATTTTCAGGTCTTTTTCTTGTCACCTTTTACTTATTTCTTGCACTGTGTGGGACATTTGCTGCCAAGCTGCTCTCTGCCTTTCTCCCATGTTTTTGAGAGAAATTAAACCAATTTGCTCTGGTTTAAAAAGATTAAACTGCTTGTAAAAAAAAAACCCACCTGAACCCAGCACAGGAAAACTTATTTTGAACTCCTTTTCAAAGGGCTAAAGAAAAAATCTCCAGATAAAAACTGACTGAACTAGCCTCACAGAGATAATTTAGCCAAAACAAAGGAGCATTATTGGTCACGTCTTTAAAAAAGTGACAGATGAGAGCACCATGTCCACGATAAGTTACAGAAGTTAACATGCGATTCCTCCATGATGGAGCCACATGCAGAGACTGGAGGACTCATGACTCTGCAATCAAATGGTCCTCTGTTTTATATTAATATGAGGACCACCATATGATTTCACATAGCTACAGCTTCAACTATGAGCCTCATATGAAAATCTTAATAACAATACTTAAATCAATCTGTCAAATCTCACTGACAAACACATGGTCTGATGGATACAGCAGA
>NW_024696982.1:0-553 GCF_008729295.1 Plectropomus leopardus | reverse complement strand
TACTATGATGCGTCTCTACAAGCTATAATACGTGTTTTTTAGCCATTTTTTAAAACGTGTTAAAATTTGACATTTTCGACATACTTTACTTTTATCAGTTAAGTTTTTGTCAGACGCCATGGCTGATACTGAGGTAAAGGAAACATCAAAAACATGCGAACTGCAGGAGGTTTAGGTGTGTACATCAGGTGGTCAGTGTACATAAGGTTGTTGGGTCATGTCTTATCTGGATCAGATGACTTTTGACTTTCATGGCATTTATAAATAATAATAAACGGGAGCAATAAGCAATGGAGATCAGCTGGATAAGAGATACGCGATGTGTTTTCGTATCTATAAAGAATTCCGTCTAATGTCTGAATTTTGAATCGCTAATCCAATCAACGTGCTTTAAAAAGTCACTAAAGTGGAGAATCTCAGTTTTTCACTGGTTGGCCACGTTTAGACGTCGAGAAGCTCAGTAGTGAACGTGGTTACGTCATCATTTTTTGCGTATTGATTCACCAAGGAAACCAAAGTTGTTCAGCCCTCTGAGCCAAACAGCAAGGGTTGA
>NW_024696981.1:0-1149 GCF_008729295.1 Plectropomus leopardus | reverse complement strand
TTTTTTTTCTACTGTCCACATGATCTGCTACCTGTTAAGACATTTAATACAGTAAAGCAAGAAAACTGATGTTTTCCCCATAAAATATTTAATCTAATATTATAATTGATGATAGTTATATTTAAGTTACAAACTTGAAGATTTTTGTTGGGTCCACAAGCTCAATCAGCATTGTGCTACCTTATTCCAAGAGAGATAGTGACTTAAAAAATGTACTTCAATGAAAATATTTGAGATTGCTTCTTTGCTTTCTACTATCATTTTTCGCTTTTTATTAATGACAATAGCGCAGTCAAAATTAGATACCAACAAATGCATTCACTATGCTGTTCCATGTCTTCTAAAGGAGCAGTGTGTAGAATTTGGAATTTCTGTTCCCAATAAGATTTGATCTCACAACCTTCTGGTCAGGAAGTGAGCACCTTAACTCCCAGAGCTAATCCTCCTAGCACCTAAATAACTTTTGAAATTTCCTTTCTGTCTGTGCTGCTCTGTCAAAAATTGACAGACGTCACTGCCGATACAGAATTTTTCTTCTTTCCTGACCATATGACCCTTATATTAGCAAAGCAGACAGATATTAGCCGAGATTTTATTTACAGTTACTAAGTGCTTCACAATACCAAACTATTAAATATCATCTTAAATCTTACATCTAAAATATCACCTTTAATCTTAAAATATATATAGCGTTGTTAATAAGACAATCCAAACACTTCACCTGATTTATCGGCTGAAATGATATATCACTCAGCTATATATCATATATCCTTTTGGCAGATAAATCAGGTGAAGTATTTAAGTTATCTTAATGACAAAGTCATATATATTTTAAGATGATATTTTATTGACTTTATTTAGTTAATTTTGCCTGCCAACAATTTCATTTTCGGCCTGACTCATATAATAATCGAAGTTTTGACAGACTGCAGAACCTGAAATATCTGTTTCCAGTAAAAATTCTTCTCACAACCTTCTGGTCATGAAGCAAGCACCTTAGCTAATCCTCCTGGCACTGTCTGTGTTTTCAAAGTTTACTTTGGCTCTGTACTGAGAACAAAAGCATTCAAATTACATCAATGCCGAATAAGAGTCAAACTTTCGTCCACCAAGCTACCAAGCAAGAGCCTTAATTCTCAGACCTAAGGC
>NW_024696980.1:0-597 GCF_008729295.1 Plectropomus leopardus | reverse complement strand
ATGAAAAGATAAAATCAACCATAATCGATTATGAAATGTGTTGGCAACAAAGAAAATTACGTCACTCGCTGTGTGGCGGGACTGGTCACGTCACATGCAGACGGGAGATGCCGGTGTTTTAAACAGGCGTGGTGGAGGAAGGAAAAAACGTTCCGTATGAAAAGTTTGGGAACGCTTCATGTTATGCAAAACAAGGAAGTGTGTTAGCTGCAAAATATGCAAAAGTGTCAGGGCACGCGAGCACGGCGGTTATGACGCAGCATCTAAAACGGAAGTGACCGTGAGGAGGAGAGCTCAGCGACAAAAAACACGTATGTTCAGTGTGACCGTGAGCAAACGTATGTCATACAAGCTGTCAACATTTAGTTTTTGAATTATTTGATTTGTAGTTATTTATTATTTAATATTATTTTGACAGCTCAGGGATGTTTATGCACTTTCTGCTCTGTTGTCAGTGATAATCTGTCATTGAACAAAGTGGTGGGAGAAAAAACGTTATTATTTTCTATTTTCATTTTTTAAAATCCAACTCACAGTTTAATCTAAAAGAAATTGACAGGTTAATCGTTTATCACAAAATTTGTTAGTTGCAGCCCT
>NW_024696978.1:0-796 GCF_008729295.1 Plectropomus leopardus | reverse complement strand
ATTATTATGTATTTATTTATTATTTCATTATTATTTACAGAAAAAGGAGGAAGATAAACTAGGAAAAAAATACATTTTAAATAACCAAATAAATGAACAACAATCCCTGAAAACACCTGATGACTGTCAAAACCCCTCTATATCCCTGTACCTTGTGAAAATCATGTTTTTATACATTATTTTATAGTGGTCATTGCCTCAGCTCCATATTAAGACTGTTCCATAAATTAACTTTAAATTGATTTGCATTACTACCGAATATCAACTTTTTTTTAGAGTTAGATAGCTATGCTATTCAAGTCCACATACTCAAACCATACACCTCCAGAAAGTAGCAAAAATATTTGAATCTATGATCATATTACATATTAAAGGTCTAGTTTGTAGAATTTAGGATTGTCTCACGACAGAAATGATATGGTTAGTAATATCCATTACTATGTTTTCATTAGTTTAAAATCACCTGGAAAAAAATAGGCCTAGTTGGGTTTCTGCTGAGATATAGTAAATGCACTGCAGCATACACGGCCTCTACAGCATATTGGAAAATCAAATAATAAACAATTCTTATTTGTTTGACTCTTATTTTTAAAGAAGAGCTGCTCCATATCCGGTAACAATCTTCTATCTCTGCAGTGTTGACGTTGCTCAGATTAAGGTGCAGCAAATGGACCAGATGACGCGTTTGACGCTTGTGGTTACACCCTGTTACCAGGGGCACTGTGTTCTCTCTCTCGCTCTCTCTCTCACACACACACACACACACACACACACACACCTAACTGTTGTTGGGACA
>NW_024696977.1:0-590 GCF_008729295.1 Plectropomus leopardus | reverse complement strand
ATTTCATCAACAATTCACCCCCCTCCCAAAAATCTTGCACCATAGAAAAAAGGGGAGGGTCAAGATTAAAAAAAAAAAAATCTTGTGTAAATCTTGTGTCACACCCCGGGCCTCCCTCCTTTGATAAATAACGAACAGTCCCTTACCTCTTTCCTTATGTGCCTATAAGCATGATTTAGATGTTTTCTCTTATTCCCACCACTGGTAAAAAGCAGAAATCACACACTTTTCCCCCTGTTTTTTTTTATTTTAGTTGGGGATTTAATCGAAATTGTATTTTGACAAATAACCATTTAATGGTGTAAAACAGGCTATTGTGTGAGTGCGCCTGCGAGTGTGCGATAAGAGTAACAGTGGAGGAGAAGCAATGACACTTCTTTTTCTAAAGACTGGAGAGAGAGACGGGGGGATGGTGTGTATGTGTGAGAGAGAAGAAGAATTTAGAGGAATAATAAACAATAAAAAAAACACATTTTTAACTGATTTAACCCCTCGCTCACACAGTAGCTCAGTAAAAGCCCTACCATTTTCTACACATCCACCACCTCTTCATCCTGAATCTGTGCTTGTCTTATCAAATAATGCTGTGT
>NW_024696976.1:0-697 GCF_008729295.1 Plectropomus leopardus | reverse complement strand
GTAAACAATAATGTTTTAAGCGCTGATTGAAACGAGTTAACAGTTTCAGCAGACCTTAGGTAATCAGGGAGTTTGTTCAACAGGTGGGGAAGCATATAAACTGAAGGCTCCTTACTTGTTACATTATTTTTATTATTTGGGGCCTTTGGGCCTTATTTTGCCTTTGTTGACAGGATAGCTCAAGCGTGAAAAAGGGGAGAGAGAGGTTGCCAGTGTCTCCGCCAGTGTCCGCTCCGCTCCCATTCTCCGCTGATGTCTCCAAATGTGTGCTCTGCTATCATCCTCCGCCGCTGTCCCCGCCAGTGTCAGCTCCGCTCTCATCCTTCGCCCATGTCTCCATCACTGTCTGCTCTACTCTCATCTTCAACC
Organism: Plectropomus leopardus; assembly: GCF_008729295.1. Taxonomy (NCBI): domain Eukaryota; kingdom Metazoa; phylum Chordata; class Actinopteri; order Perciformes; family Serranidae; genus Plectropomus; species Plectropomus leopardus. The sequence continues at coordinate 328 of NW_024696976.1, read as the reverse complement.
AATGTCTGTGAATGTCCGCTCCGCTCTCATTCTCCACTGGTGTCTCTATGTCTCTGAATGTCCGCTCTGTCTCATTCTCCCTCTGTGTTTCCAACGGTGTTTCCAAATGTCCTCTCTGATCTCATACTCTGCCGGTATCTCTAACTGTCCGCTCCACTCTCATTCTGTGCTGGTGTCCGCTCCGCTCTCATCCTCCGCTGGTGTCTCAGATTGTTTGCTCCACTCTCATTGTCCGACAGGTGACTCCAATCTCTTCTAGGGCACCAAAATGTGTCGATTCAGCCCTGATACTGTCATTAATTAGCATGCTCGCAGCTTACAGTAACTG
>NW_024696975.1:0-568 GCF_008729295.1 Plectropomus leopardus | reverse complement strand
GGCAAAAATCGATGCAGATATCTTAGTAAATAAATAAAATTTGTGAAATATTATGACAATGGTGCTAAATAAATAATAATTATATAATAAATAATAATATAAATAAATACCTACATTTGGGGTATATGAATGTAAAACAAGTGCAGCCAATTTGATGGAGCTGAATTAATAGTAGCCCATATTTTACAGAGATACTTAAGTTTCTCACCACAAGCAGCACAGACTCCAGCCAGTCAGCCAGTGGAGGGACAGAGCCAGCTTCATCTAGGACAGGCACAGATGTGCCAGTTTCATCATCCAGTGCAGGCACAGGCACAGATGAGCCAGCTTCATCATCCAGTGCAGGCACAGGCACAGATGAGCCATTTACACCTTCAACCGGCACAGATGAGTCATATGCAGCCACCTCAGGCAGTACAAGCAGCACAGGTCCAGTACAGCCACCGTTGTCAAGTACAGACACAGGGGAAGATCAGGCAGCCTCAGCCACTATTCACACAACCACGTGTGCACAGCAAGAATCAGAAGCTAGCTCAGACCCTAAAGCAACAGTCTCTGCTCCACCAAA
>NW_024696974.1:0-936 GCF_008729295.1 Plectropomus leopardus | reverse complement strand
ACCATTAGGTAACACCAGAGCCCTTTAAGATAGAGTCGTGTCATCTCCGTTTGCTCCAATAACCTTTTTTTTTTTTTTTTTCCAAAGATGGCGGATCATGGAGAGCCTCAATAGTTCCCGGAAGTAACATTAATTGCTAGCAGCGCAATGGAGTTACAGCAGGAAGACCATTTTTGATGGGCTTTAACAGGGTAAGACGTCTAAAGACTCGTTTTTCATATTATCAGCACACCTTAACTAGTGCTTTAAAGCATGATATTGGATTATCTGCCGCTAAATTTACACATGCTAACGGAGTAAACTAACGTTAATACACTGTACTGTATATACTGAACACATTTCGTTAGCCGCTAACAGCCTGTTGATTTAAAATGTCCTGCTCTTAAATAATTTCATCTAAGATTGGGGAGTTAAAGGGGAGAAAAGGCTTATTTTACAGGTCAGTGTGAGTTACATGTCAGCTTTGGTAAGATAAAGTGGTGCTTGATAGCAGAGTGGTATTTTGTGATAAATTAGTATTAATATGGATTAAGAGTGCATATTTGAGACTAATAAATATTGTAAAAACATTACTGTTAACAGAAACGTAATTTGAGGATGAGTGTTTTTAGCTTTGTGATTCTGTTGACTCCATTTGTCTTTATTATGTTTCAGCTCAGTGGATTTTCCATTGATGGCAAAGGGAGGAAGGTGAAAGACCTGAATGAGATCACAGGGTAAGCCCTTTAGAAAAATGAAACACACTAGGCTTAATGGGGAATTATTCTAAACGCTGACATTGTTACACTACTGTATTATTTTATTTTTTATTATGTTATATGAAGTGGGTTTTAAAAACACAGATTGCGCTAGTTTAATGCAGTTCATTAACGTGTAAATCCAGTAGAGAGTAATATTACTCAGCCTAATGAAGGCTCTCCTCTGGAGCACAGATCT
>NW_024696973.1:0-881 GCF_008729295.1 Plectropomus leopardus | reverse complement strand
GTTGACAGGGTCTATATTGTAGGTTTTGAGATTTTTTTTTTAAAATGTTGTAGCTCTGATAGTAAATCCCCCATTTGTTAATACTCTAAAACGCTGCAGGTAATGATGTAATTTAAAGAGTGCAAGTCATTTTTTTATTGTCATGTCATTAAAACAACGAAACATAGGAGCATCTCACAGTAAGTGAAAACATGTAACACAAAAAAAACATTACACAGCACGTTAATTTATTTAATTTAAGAGCAAGTGGCAGGGGCAGTGGATGGGTCCAACAAACCTTGGTCATTCATGCAGGAGTCCGGTGTTTACTTCTTGTTTGTTTGTTTTTCTACACCTTAAAATGTGCCTCCTTCGCCTAATCTAACCATCCAGCATGTGCATTAGGTGACATCCCAGCATTGGTTACCATGTGCTGTTGTTGCCTGAACATAATCATGTGCAGCATCATCCCACCATGTGCTTTTGTTGACATCATAGTAGGGCCATCATGGAATGTAAATAGCAGATGCAGAAGGATATGTAGAGTGTAATATGTAGACACGGGAGTCCACTGCAGAGCAGCATCATGTGACAAGTTAGGATGGCAACATGTTGACAGATCACTGTATTTGCAGTAAATGTTGTAGTAAATAGGTGAAAATTTAAGCATGGAGTAGGTTTGTAACTGTGATAGATATTTACCACAGAGTGTAAAGGTAAGAACTTCACAGTCTGAGTAGTAAAAAAAAAAACAACAACTGAGTTTTCTTGTAGACAAGGTCAGACAAGTGATCTTTCTGCTTGGACTTCTGATATGAAATGTCCAAATTGAGTGCTGCATGTGAAGGGTGACCTATTCATGTTGGACAAAGCGACACAGGCTGATCTCAGATTTAGATAGC
>NW_024696972.1:0-462 GCF_008729295.1 Plectropomus leopardus | reverse complement strand
CGCACACACATTCCCGCTGAGCTTTGTGTCAGTTTGATTTATAGGATTGCAGCGTTTTATTATCAGAGAAACAAAAGACTGCAGCTAATAACTGCTCTGTGTGTGTGTGTGTGTGTGTGTGTGTGCGCGTGTGCGTGTGCGTGTGTGTGTGTGCGCGCATGCGTGTGTGTTTGTTACACACTGATTTCTGTCACGTCCTCCCGTCATCATTTGGTCCAAACTTCCATCGGTGTTTTGTGTTTTCTCTCTCAGACGCGTTCATCAATATTCTCGACCTCTCTCTCTGCAGATAAACACGGAGCGTCACGTCCTGCGCTGACATTTCACCCAAACACACGGCTGCAATAATAATTATATCATGTTTGCTTCAGTCGCAGCACAACACGAGGCCAGAGAGCGCAAAAATATGTGAACAACTGTTGGTCACGTTTCGCTCGTATCTGCTGCTTCTCTTTAAAAATC
>NW_024696971.1:0-541 GCF_008729295.1 Plectropomus leopardus | reverse complement strand
TTAGTTCTATGACCTGCTGTCTTAATAACAGTGACTTGAGCTTGAATGTCAGCGATCTGTGTCTTTAAGTGTATTGTTTTCAGATGCCTCAGAATGCTAAAGCATACCTTTAAAAAGAGTCTTAGTCTGCAAGACAGTGGCTTGGGCTTGTATGTCCATCAGATTCTTCAGCAGCTCAGTCTCAGGAATCTCTTCCTCAGTTGTTACAAGGCTACATGCGGTCAGACTAAGCGTTGCCGTTTGCAAGCTATGAAACACTGGAGCTTTGCTTATTTAGTCCAAAGGGGTTCCTCATACGGTTGTCTTTGGCTGCTTACTCAATCCATTATCCAAGCAGCCTTAGTAGAACTGCTTCAAGACATAATGATTCTATTTACTTTCTGTTATACCCCTCCTTTAAACACTGCAGTCAGGAGGACTTGCAGGAAGTTTAGGTAGTCATAAGGGTTCTTGTCACTGTTTGCAGCATTCCCATGAATTTGGACAACAGCTAATCCTTATCGTATACTGAACCATGAACTGAATCACGTAGCTGGACATA
>NW_024696970.1:0-1169 GCF_008729295.1 Plectropomus leopardus | reverse complement strand
AAATTATATTATTAAATAATATACCTACAAATATACAATTTTTTTTTTCAAAATGATTTCTAAATCTACTAAATTATTGCAAATCATGTTTCTCCAGGTTTAATGCAGACAGTATCATGAGAAGCAAAAATAAACAACAAACTAAAAAGTAAAATTACTCTAGAAACAGAACCATTACAGGATATTAACTTGTGATAAATATTACACACCTGTTAGTCTACACACTGCTTGAAGATGTACACCAAAACATGTGTCTACCAACAGCCTGTAAGCCATCAACCTCCCAACATAGACCACTGACCTGAGACAGCCCAGAGAGCCTCCTCCACCTGCTCAGCATGCTGGGTAATGTTGTAGATGACCACGTCACACTCCATCAGTTTTGACAGCAGTTCATCTCTGCTCAGTTGCTTTCAGACACACAAGAAATACAGAGACATGTCAGGAGTCCTGGACTTCAACAACCCTTAGGGCCTGCTTTAATATTACACACATTCTTATTGCTCTACAAACATAACCAGCATCAGTCCTAATAATAAATATCAAATATTCATTAACTTAATTGAATTTAAAAAATAAATTACTTTCAATAAACCACATAGAGGTTTTTTTTTTTTTTTTTGATGATCACAGTCTGGGATATATCATTGATTTGCAGCAACATTGATTGTAACAGTGCACCCAGTAGAAATATTTTCTCCATGTGCCAAATATGGTTAAAAGAAACCAAACAAACCAAAAAAAAAAAAAAAAAAAAAAAAACATCACCACATGGAAAATTGAAAACATTAATAATTCCAAATAATTCCAAAAAGCCCAAAAAGCCCAGAATGGCACCCAGAAATGATACAATGCATGATTTTATGTTTCAAGGGCAGTGGGATCAAAAATTGCAGTTTGAATGGCTTTTTTTGTACTTAACAGTTATGAATTATTATTATTAGTTATTGTTCTTGGCCCAAAACACCTCAGAAGCTCCTTTTCCAACAATTTAATTTCTCTAGATGGCATTACCTTGGCCTCTAGCACAACTGTAAGGAACCTCGGAGTTTTATTTGACCAGGATTTATCCTTTGCCTCCCATATAAAACAAACTTCAAGGACGGCTTTCTTTCACTTGCGTAACATCGCAAAAATTAGACATATCCTATCCCAAACAGATGCTGAAA
>NW_024696969.1:0-692 GCF_008729295.1 Plectropomus leopardus | reverse complement strand
TCACCTACAGAGGGCGAAACCATGGTGATCACAAACGCAACAAATCTCAAGATCTTTTTCTTTTACGTTTCGTTGATTTCATTATCATTTAATCACACTGAATTTACCGTCTCCATCGCCAAAGAGGAAGCGTTTCTGCTGAAAGTAGGCGGAGTCTCTAATATGGAACATGTCGTTGATGTCCATGGGCAGCGCTAAGCCAACATAGTCATCACTGCACCCGTAGGTGGCGCTAGAAACCATAGAGCGCACTGAAGAGCAGCGGTGTAGAGTGCTTTGGTTGATGGGACTGAGAAGTTCCTCTTTGTCCAGAGAGGCAAAGCTCAGAGCCTTCAGAAACCTAGGGAGGGCAAGAGGAGAGGTGCGTGAGAGGATCCGGGGGGAGAGACTGGGGCAGAAAAGGATCATGAGGAGTAAGTGAAAAAATAAAAGCACAGAGACACAGACTTAGTGAACAGAGAGTCAGAAGCAAGTCTGAATCATCACAACGGCTCTGCAACCAATCAGGGCGGCAGCAGAGGACACGAGCATCTAAGGTGTGATATCACGGTCTTAAAGCAACGTCAAGTACCGATCGATAAAACACACTAAAGAACCCAAACATCAGTAGAGCAAAGCTTCACGTGGAAAAACATACCTTATGAAGCACATTAGATAGGAAAAATAATAATAACGGGTGTCCTTGGAAAAAA
>NW_024696968.1:0-584 GCF_008729295.1 Plectropomus leopardus | reverse complement strand
CTGCCTCGGCTGCAGCCCTTCAGGCCAACCGGTGCAGTCTCGGAAAACACCTCTCTGTTGGGTTTCCACCAGCAGGTGTGTAGGTTGCTGTCTGACGCCCGACAGCTTCCCGCACCCCACTGGTGACTACCCGCAGTACCTAAAACAAAGCATTTGTTTTGGTATGCGAGGCTGCTTGCAAAGACAGGCACCGGCAACCTTCGGACTGCTGCTTTTAGCAGCTGCCTCCACAATGGAGGTACTGAACATGGACCACATGGATTCCATGTTCACATCCTCCCCCGGGATGCAGGGGAAAAAGCCCTTCAGGAGGATTTGATGATGCCAGGGGTCAGTAGCCCAGGGCACACTCCCGCTCATGCTGCCCAGCTGCCCAGCTGCCCAGCCCTGATTCCGACCTTGCTGGCCATTGGCCCACTGGGTGGTGACAGCACGTTACTTAGTCGGGGTAAGCCCGACTGGGCCTTATTGCCCTTCAGCTAATCCCGAAACATACTGCGGAAGTAGAGAAGCGTCTTACCTACCTTTGAAGCTGACGCTGCTGAAGCTGATTGAGCATTTTCCTCCCTCCTGTCAGGTTTATC
>NW_024696967.1:0-486 GCF_008729295.1 Plectropomus leopardus | reverse complement strand
AAATGTTTATCAAAATAGTTTGCAATAAAGTGATCAATTGTTTTGTTTTTTATACAAAAATCCTAATTCATAAAGTAACTAAAGCGGTCAGATAAACGCAGAGGCATGAAAAGTACAGTATTTCCCTCTGAAAAGTAGAGGAGTAAAAGAATAATACTCCATGAAAAGAAAATACTCAAGTCAAGTACAAGTGCCTCAAATTCATACTTTGGTACAGTACTTGAGTAGAAGTACTCGGATACATTGCGGTTCCATTCAGACGTTTTCTAAACAACTTGGCCCGTGTGGGCTTCAGGACGCTTCCCAGGAGATCTAGTGTTTTTGTATTGTATTTTTTTAACGTATGAATCCTGGTCACGTTTGCTTCGAATGTTTGGGAGATGAGAGAAACGTCTTTTTCCCGTGAACCTCCGGAAGAGTTTGTGGACTTTAAACCTTCGCCCGACTTTCTATGGGCGATGATCCTGTGAGAACGGTGACGTCACT
>NW_024696966.1:0-560 GCF_008729295.1 Plectropomus leopardus | reverse complement strand
GATATTAGTAATTTCATCAAAAACATTTTAAAAGGTAAAATAATATGTTGAACTTTTCTAAATCAATTTCAAAATATTTACGAGTTATTAAACAATTTTAAAACACATTACAAAACATAATTGCAGCAAACATTATATTTATCTGATATATTTTTAGTTTTTAATTGTTTGCACTCTCGCATTTAAAACACTTTATGTTGCATTTTATGTGCGAAAGTTGCTGTATAAATAAAGATAATTATCATGACTGAATGCACTAATGGGTGCATATGTTTGACTACATCTCACCAGCAGAGCGCAGTCAAAACTGATGAAAACTGGCACATTTAATGTTGACTGATGAGCGTCTGAACAAAACGGAGTTAAAATTTATCATTTCTGCGTGTTTGCCCTCACCGCGTCAGCGTCGGCTCCCGGCGCCAGGATGACTCTGACGTACTGTTTGTTGACGACCTCTAAACGCTCCACCTGGACAAAAAAATACACATATATGGACTCTAAATCGTGTCAGGGTCTCAGTTTATCACAGTACAAATGTCCCAGTATGAAGTCCGTCCTCA
>NW_024696965.1:0-570 GCF_008729295.1 Plectropomus leopardus | reverse complement strand
TCTTGAGCTGCAACTAACACTTGTTTTCATTATCATTTAATCTGCAGCTAATTTTCCTTACAATTAATTTGTCTACACAAAATGCCGAAGTAGAGACCAATGATTACAATGTCCCAGTGTCCAAAGTGATGTTTTCATATTGCTGGATATGTTCTTTTAATAGTCCAAAACCTAAAGATGTTTACTATTGCTGAAGGCTAAGAAAACCAGCAAATGTTCACATTTGGGAGGCTGAAAGAAGTAACTTTTCTATTTGGACTGCTATTAATCAAAAATGTAATCAAAATTGCAATATCAAATCGCAGGCATTTTTTTTGATAAATGTATCAATAAATATCAATATAAATGATGCATTGTGGTGCTGCAGAGATGCCTCTGCCTACAAATTCCATTCCAGATGTAAAGTGGACATGCTTGTTTTAATACAGACCCGACCCAAAAAAATCACGCCACCATTTTGTTACAATGAAGTGCAAAAAATGTATCACTCTTCCTTTAATCTTGACTCATACTGCAATTTCAAAATCTGTTAAAAGATAGCAATATATTATCTTGCAATCCTTCGATCAC
>NW_024696964.1:0-407 GCF_008729295.1 Plectropomus leopardus | reverse complement strand
CTGGTTACCATGCAGTTCATTTTTATGCTACACAGATCATTAGCTTGGTAATTTTTCTGAAACTGTGAGCACTGAAGAAGAGAATATTATTGGCATAGTAAAAAAGAAAGACAGGAAAAAAAGAGATTAGTATATGTGTGTATTTAAAATTATTTAAGGGAATTATTATAATTTTTAAGCTTTTTTCAGTCCATTTCTTGTTCTGGTCCAGGTCTCATAAGGCTACATAAATAATCTTATCTTTTTTCCATCTTTGCTGAGCAAAACAATTGTGTGAAAGGAATTAAAAGCCTGTCCCATATAGCTGCCTGTCCCAAATATAAGCCTGTTTGATCTGTGAGGACCATCTGACCTTTGACATTTATGCTGATCTAGGACAGGGGTCCCAAATGTAAAACAGCCTCTCT
>NW_024696963.1:0-773 GCF_008729295.1 Plectropomus leopardus | reverse complement strand
GTCCTGCTCATCAGCTGCAAAGCATTGCCGGTACACCGTCACGTCCGACGGAGTCACTCAGGTCTGTGTTTAATATTGTAGTTATTAATGTAACATTTTAAATATATTTTTTATTATTACTTTTTTCTTTTTCTTTTTGATAATTTTTGTTTCTTTATTTTTGACTTATCTGTCCGGTGTTGGATGTCATCCATCTTCATCTGTGGCTTCGAGGTACTAAAAAAGATTTGCTCTCATTACGGAAGTAAACACGACTGTATCACGGTCTTGAGCAATAGTTCCAGGAGATAAACCTGTTGTGTTTTGGACTCCCAGAGTTGGCTGCTAATGTGTCAGCTGGCAGTAGTTGTCTTTGAATGTCCGGAACAAATCTGGATTTAAGATGGTGCACAGATTGAGAGGGTGATGCCTCAGCCAACACAGATGACAACATGTTAGAGATCTATTCACAAATCAGGGCCTGAATTATCAAACGTCTCTGAGAAGGACTTCAGTTTGAAAAGGGTGCTTTTATATGCCTCTGTGCCAGCGATAGCTGCAGCCATAAATAAAATCAACTAATACATCAACTGCAAGAACATAAATAAATAGATTTATCGTTGCAGATTAAATCACCCAGCAGTATGTAATTAAAAAAACGAGCTCCATCTTTACCAGCTGCAACATTAACCCTTTGAAACCTGAGCAAACCTTGATTTCTTTCAAAAACATGAGAAGAAAGCGATGAGCAATGAAAGACAAAATAACTCAAAAATTAGTAGGAAAATTACCTG
>NW_024696962.1:0-506 GCF_008729295.1 Plectropomus leopardus | reverse complement strand
ATTATTTTTCCTGATTTAAAAAAAAAATGTAACTAATTTTCATTAGTCATTTCCTTGTCATCTTTTCCCAATTTCTTGCAATTTCCAGTGTAACTCTTGTCACATTGCTCATTGCAATTTGAACAAAATCAAACAAATTTGGTCAGGTTTCAAAGGTTTAAATGCATATGAAAAGCACCTGAATGCTACATAGGAAAAGTGATTTCTCTCAAGGTTTTAAAGGGTTAACATGCTGATCATGTCACTGATATATTCTTGGCTTGAATCCTGCTGGGATCTTGCTGTATGTAACCCTACATCTTTAGTATTTCCTGTCACTCTCTGCTTTACTCCTGTCAAATAAAACCTACAAAACACCACATAAAATGGCTAAAAAACATATTCATCTGTTTTTACTTCTAAGGAAAGTCATAAAGTAATATCATATACACTAACACACAGAGTTCATAGAGTTCACACAGAGAGATAATGACAGTGATGATGGTTTGAAGCCTTCCACTGGTAGT
>NW_024696961.1:0-518 GCF_008729295.1 Plectropomus leopardus | reverse complement strand
GTCACGTATGTTTGATTTTCTCCTCAGAGCTGAAATTACAATTACAGGCTTGTAGGGAAATAAAAATATATATATTATGAAAAAGTTCCATAATTTTTTCTATGAAAAAGTGTTGGAACAACTGACAACACAACTTTGTCATAAAATGCATCTCCTCTGACTGAATCCTGCAAAGCTTTTAAGTGCTAGAACGAATTTTCATAAATCAGCTTTATTTCCGTGCCTTTATCTTTAACTATTTAAAAACTTGAGCAGAATTGGCTGCTAAACGGTTAAAGACAACCTGCTGTCATTTAAAATAAAAATGATTTTTAAAAAGATAGTCTGTGGCAATAAGGTGTTTCCCAATTTCTTAATTTAAAATATAACATTCGCCAACTTTACAGCATATTTCCGTCTTGCTTTAATTTTGACACGTTGTTTTACTCAGAACAAATGCCACGATTATTTTAAAAATATTAAGTAAATTTCAATTTAGCAAAATAAAATGAACTTTAACCCGGAAATGTTTTTACTAC
>NW_024696960.1:0-429 GCF_008729295.1 Plectropomus leopardus | reverse complement strand
TGTCTATATATATATATATATATATAATTTAGTTTAGTTTAGTAGTTTATTCTGAACGTGAAAAAATATGTACAAAAAAGACATTCATAAAGTAGTGAGTGGACATTAAAAATACATTGCAGAAGAAGACGTTTCTTATTCTTATTTTTATTTTGATCAAAACACTACTTTCACTGTCTATATCAGCCATCAACCACACGAAGCTAGTGGAAAAGCTGATAGGCAGCTGATAGGCAGCTTGAGAAGTGCCTGATTAGTGTCCCTCATGCAGACAGTGTGGCTGTTCTAACCCGTTAACATGGATGCTGCTGCTACATGCTTTGCATTGAGGTGATATCTCAAGCTTGAAGTACTGGGATGGTACAAAAACTCGTGTTATAACCAACTGTGGCCTTCAAAAAGGCACTGGGTCAAAATGCACCCCAGATT
>NW_024696959.1:0-4209 GCF_008729295.1 Plectropomus leopardus | reverse complement strand
ACCTCAGCTCTCCTGTCTCACCTCAGCTCTCCTGTCTCACCTCAGCTGCAATGAAGTACGCAGGCTTCTTTCCTTTACTTTGTCCATTCCTGACGACCCGTCATTATCTGTATCGTCATTACTTACATTCATGCATCAGTAATGACAATCCAGTAATAAAACATGAGATTCTGCATAATAAGTACTTTTACTTTTATATTTTGATGCTAAAACTTTTGTACTTTTACTTAAGTTAAGTTTTGAATTTACTTGTAACAGTAATTCTATCTGTAGTATTCTGAGTACTTCTTCGGCCACTGGTACTTAGTTACTTTTCATACCCACAAACCTTCATATAACTTTAGAGGATCTCCACCTGAATTCATCTTAGATTATCTTCAACTTTAGAAATAATTTTAACACAGAACGAGTACAGTGTGTTTCTTACAGTGTAGTAATGTTAGTCGATGCATGGAGGAGTCATGACTGACGAAGTCTTCACATGGACATTATGGACACGTGAGACATGTGAGACATGTTGATTAAGCCCAGCAGGAAGCTGACACAGACACCTGCTGCTACACAGGAAATGAGGTCACAGCTTCATTATGTAGATTTTCCTCGTGTGTGCGGTGACCCGTGTGTGTGTGTGTGTTTGTGTATGTGTGTAGTCAGCTGTGCTCTGATTGGACAGATTCCAAGCGACAGGTACAGCCCTGACTGACCTGGTTACACACACACACACACACACACACACACACACACACACACACAGCAGGTTATCTCCACATGGTTAGTGTGTTTTTACGCCACATGATGAAATATTGAAGAAACAGAGGAGGAAGAACACTGTGTGTGTGTTTGTACTCTTTGTGCGTGTGTGTGTGCGCGCGTGCGTGCGTGCGTGCAGGCTTTGTGTGTGCGTGTGTGTGTATGTGCGTTAAACTTTACTGTCTCTTTCATAACCGACGTGATGAAATCAGAGGCCAAGTGTCTGACTCAACTACGGCCTGCCACAAGAACACACACATACTGAGAACAACACACACACACAATGAATACACACACACACACACGGTGGCTTTCTCACACTGTCCTCGTTCTCAGGATTGTCACCTGTACGACACCTGTGCTGCTGTGATGCTCGAGTTTTGATCTCCACTAGAGTCTGGCTGCTGCTGCTGCTGCTACTCTGTGTGTGTATGTGCTTGGGTGTGTGTGTGTATGTGATTGCGTGTGTGTGTGTGTGTTTGCGTGTGTGTGTGGACCTGCTGTCTGGTCTCTGTGCTCTGTTCTGGTGGCCTCTCTCTCTCTCTCTGTCTCTCTCTCTGAGTTTTGCTTCAGGGCATCTTGAACATGGTGAACAGTGGGAGTTTTAAACGACAGTTTAAGCTCGGCGGCGGTTAAAAACCACGATATCCTCCAGTGTATTGAGCCAGAGCGCTCGGTGGTCTGTGTTAAGTGCAGCTAACAGCAGATTTTGAATTTAAAAAAAAGGCTGTGTTGAATATATTAGAAAGTTAAGCTCATACTAGACTGTATGTAAACAAATATCTGTACTTTAAAGCTCTGCTCACATGTTTGTCTCACCTCTAAGAGCAGTATTACAGTTTTTTATATATTTGCTTTAACATATTTCTCAAAACTGAAAAATGTTCACATTTTTCCGTTAAAACTCAACCACCACCCAAACTATGTGTATTTACAGCGTGTTTGCATATTTTTACTCACTAAAAACTCTTACATTTACATTTAAAACTAAACATATCTAAGTTATTGTAAGTTAGACTGAGATTTTCTACATTCTGCTGCACCCACATCTACAAAAATGTTTTTAATACAACTGTTTACAAAAACTTCATATTACTGAGTTCACTCTTTCAAAACACGCAGTCAGCACAAAAGTCTGCATTGATTAATTTGATTAATCTGATTAATCTTCCCTCATTAATCCCTAATTAGATTTTGGTCGTCAAAGGTCAGGGTGACTGTGACCTTGCATGTCTAATTTTTGTGAACGCGAAATCTAAAAAAGGGTTACAGGAGTTTCCTCAAATTTGGCACAAACATCCACTTAGACTCCAGAATGAACTGATTAGAATCTGATGGTCAAAGATCAATGGTCAAGGTCATGGTGACCTCCTAAAACATGTTTTGGCCACAACTCATGAACCTTGCATGCCCACTTTAAAACTGTGCTGGTTGTAGAGATCTTCTGTGTGTATAGCGTCTTTGTCTTGTTTTTACAGACATGGACGTAAACTGCGTGCACGGAGGGATAAAACGTGTGGAGATATATCTAGTTTGTTGTTTGTTTGTTTTTTACAATGGTAACACACTTTTCTCAATACTGTTTTTTTTAAGTGTTTGCACAGTCAGCAAAACAAAAGTCTGAGTAGAATAGTTGTTGCGCTGTTTGTTCATGACAAACCTCAAGAGACTTTGTTGTCATGTTCAAATTTTCAAATTTCTGAGCACTTTAAAGCAATAACGATTGTAGATGACGATCTCTGAAAGCACTAGTTTATGGAATATGATTTCTATTTTATCTTCTGCTGCCACATTTTCTCCTACATGGATGTCAGAGATCACCCTGCACAGCTCAGCAGAGCCTCTGTGGTTCAGGTATGGGAGTTAATTAGTTCCCAGTAGTGTTATTAATATTATGTTTGTCTTTCATTTGGTACCAGAATCAATAAAAGGTTTCCTATTTCTCGCTGGTTGGAGAAGACAAACCTCGAGTGCATCCGCTGATCAGAGATCAGTACACACACACCTCGAAGAAGAGTTAAAACATGTCAGTAAGGAACCGTCACATCTGATGATTAAATAAGTGACCCTGCGTTGTGTCAGCTGAGGCAAGATGTGGCAAACACTTGAGTCAGAAACACTCGCTTTGGTGACAAAACTCCCACCTGTGCGCAGATTTACACGAAAGCAAAAAACTTCTGTCCAGTAGACGCACTGAGAAAAAGACGAAGGTGAGTGTCATTCTGAAAGATTAACGAAGTTCATTAAACAGCTGTTGTTAAGTATTGTTTTTGTCATCAAAAGGAGAACGACATCCAGGGCTTCCTGCAGAATGGAGAATAAAACTCCACCTGAGTGAAGACGACAGCAGCGTCTTTCAGTCTGGACTCTTCGTTCGCTCTGGTGCCTTAAAGGTCAGCACTGTTAATACACGTTTTTTATTACTACATGCCAAAGTGTCACTGAAGTTGAATTCTACACAAAAACTGTGGTGTACTTACTAGAGTGAAAAGAGTAAAACTACCATTTTGGACGACGTCTTGGTAAATAAAATGATTTAAGTGGGCATAGAAGGTGCATTTCCATTCAGCTGCATTTTCAATTTGTGCATTAAAAAACATTGAAAATCTTCAAAATAATACTAAAAGTTGTTATGGAAAGGTAGAAAAGTTGGTGTATTCATAAAAGGTAAACAATACTAAGTGCCTCATCCCTCTGGAGGGTTTGAACACGTTTACGTCTGCGCACTGTTAGGATAACTCTTCTAAGAGCAAAGAGCTGAAGTATAAGTTGTTCAAAACTCTCTATTTTCATCGTCCAGTGTGCTCTTCGTTGTTTTTCTTCATTTGAGATTTGACTAGCGCTCTTTTAAACATATCATGTCGTTGCACCTTCCTCTGCAGCGGCGCCTGGGTCCTGAGGAAACAAACCAGGCTTTTTGTTCAGCCCTTCGGGGCGTGCTTTGTGATCGGGCTTCAGTGAACTTGACTAAGCTGTGAAGCACGTTGGGTCTCCTTTGAGCATGAAATGTGCTATATAAATATCTTTATGTTGCCTACATATCAGCGTGTTAATATTGCCTTTGTTAGCACGTTAGTATTCGCTTTTAGCTCAAAGCATCGCTCTGCCTAAAGGAAATACAGCTTCACACAAGCAGGTTGTTTGATTTATATATAGAAATAATTCATTTATAATTTGTCAGTCAGATAAAACACAAGATTCTGCACTGCTGAAGGCTTTTTTAAAATATAATTATTGGTTATTATACTTGTGATTGATCTTTTTTTTAATGCTCTCATCTCATGAAGCTTGATTTTGTCTCAGCCTCTTCATTTCGGTCTTACACACACACACACACACACACACACACACACACACACACACAGAGGTCACCAGGGATGATGCAAAACTGAGATAAGAAAAGAAGACACTTAAATACTCTGTGTGTGTGTGTGTGTGTGTGTGTGTGTGTGTGTGTGT
>NW_024696958.1:0-873 GCF_008729295.1 Plectropomus leopardus | reverse complement strand
TCAATAACAAAAACGTTCGTTTCAAACCAAATTTAAGCCCAGACTAATGATAAACTGTAAAAAATGTTGTTTTTGACAACTGTGGCATACATTTAATACATAAAACTCAAACAAAAACAAAAACACCACTACACACTTATAACACACACACATAAAAAAAAAAACAAAGCTGAAAACATCAAGGAGGAAACTCTAAACGATCAATAGTAGATGACAATATGCGACTGGACGTTCAGTGGGAAATCAGCCCAGTATATTGACAAACTAATATTGGTTTGGCCCTGAAACTGTAATTTGCTTAATAATAAGTTTAGTTCTGGATTCCACAGAAATTAAGTTGCTGGTGGATAAATGATGTGTTGATCCCTTCAGAGCTGATCAGATCGATGGATGAGAGGAGCATCTGCTGCAGAACTTCTAGATCAGGCGCAACGAACGGTTAATTTCACTTCCTCTGTGCCTGGTGTTCTGCTGCTCCGTCTTTGCTCAGTACGCTCTGCACTCCGCAGTGCAATCAATAACCGAACAGTATTGATTCTGATCATGCTCCTAATGAGCGCCGTAGTTTCAAAAATATCTAATAAATATGTGGCAGGAGATGTTTTAATCGTGGCAGGCTGCCACAAATAAACTAATATGTGGGAAGCCAGTTCTGTATGAGTCTATACATTTTTTTCAGGTTAACCATAGTGCGTAGTGTATCTTTTAACTTTTTTTTTAAAAAATATGCTATGTGTGCCATTTAAGAAGACAGCATTTCCACATGATGTTTATCTTGTAGATTATATCCAGCCCATAGAAAAAGGAAGTTCAGGATAGGCCCAAAAGAGCTTTAAGTGCATCCGTCTAGATGGTTTGGTGTGATAGCTGTTG
>NW_024696957.1:0-495 GCF_008729295.1 Plectropomus leopardus | reverse complement strand
GCTTCAGATGACGTATGTCAGTGAAAGCGGATACAAAGAGTCAGATCGTCTTCCGATTGGCCGAAAAGGCCAAAACAAACCTCTGACCGCTTCAAAGGAACTAGGAAAACTAGTTCAAAACCAATATGGCGTTTAGCATAGACGCTAATATACTTTTATCAGCGAAATATGATTAAAATATGGACGAAAGACACCCAATATCGGATCTATCATCACGGATTTATCGAACAACGTCCCGCAGAAACACCCGATTTCCAGGGCTGAATAAAGAGGCTTGTAAAAGAGCTACGCTGCATCGGAGTCACCCCCGTGAAAGACACAGCCGGCAGCTTTACACTGCCGAAAAAAAGTAAGACGACCCGACACACAATCGGATAAGAGTTAGGACACTTTTCATAAAGTGAAACACAGTTTAGACTCAGAGGGAGCACTTCATGTACAGAATGACGCTTTTATATCACAGTCATGCTGTGTAATCTCGAAACCCTGAAGAAA
>NW_024696956.1:0-809 GCF_008729295.1 Plectropomus leopardus | reverse complement strand
GTCTGTTATGTATCTAGAATTGTACTACTTTGTATCGTTTTGCATTTTGATCGAGAGATGTGAGTTATTCAATTAGTTGTTTTCTTAGTAGAAGTCTCTTCAGACTTCTAATTAGGTGGTCAGTGCATCCTTTGAATCAAATGTCCAATCAATGTCCAGTGTCCAACAAATTTGGTGCATGGATGATGAGATGCACTGTCTGTATTTTCGGATGTCTGTCAACCATTTTGATGATGTGGTCAACCAGATTTGGACCTATGATGCTCAGACTGGGATACATGAAACTCCAGTAGATGTGTCAGAGAGGCCCACCGTGATGACCCAGTCACATTGTGTGACTAAATACTACAGTGTCCGTGCCATAACAAAATTTTCCAGGTGCACGACATGAAAGGAAAGTGTCAAGTGGCACAGTTTTCAGTATATTTTTTCAAGCAACACTCATCAAAAGTGTCAAGTTCCCTCCAGGAAATCAGGCTTAAGATGTACTTTAAAATTCTTAGAACGACCTTTTTGTCTCATCATTCTCGTGTCTCGATTACTCAGGCAGAGACCCTGGAGACAATTCTGGGAGTCCCAAGAAACAACTCTGGCTTCTACCCTGAACCAGACTCCAGAGCAGGAAAGGAAGTGGGAAACAAGCAGGGAAATATGCCTGACAGTTTACATGGTAAGTCATGTCAGTCTGTTGGTGTATCATGATCAGATCTTGCTGGACAGCAAAAGGTTCTTGCTTAATGTTGAAAAACACAGAAGAGTATGCAATACTAAGACACACACACACACTGGTCATAGCTACCTTGGCATAT
>NW_024696955.1:0-958 GCF_008729295.1 Plectropomus leopardus | reverse complement strand
TAATCAGGTCAGACACTGCAAATTTATAACAGAAAGCTTGTGATACAAATTAGGTGTATGAGGTTTAAAGGAGGGTGTAATGACAGAAACTATATGTTTGAATTAAGTTATGTTATCTCCAACACATTCTCACTCCCAACTCGTGAAATACTGATGCTTGGTCAGTGGGAAAGTCAAAATATGTCACTCTTGTACCTCTTTAGTGTCAGTTTAGGACGTTCAGAGATGGTGTGTCAATTTACGCACATGCAATGTGTCTTTTCAAACTAAACTTCTGTTTTCAGAAGAAATTTACAGTTTCCACTCATCAAATGCATGCAGTTTGTTTTCCAAATAAACTTTGTACGTAGGGCGAAAATTGTTCTTTTAGGTTTTTGTCTTTATGTTTAAGCAACACAACTTCCGGAAAAACCCCCAAAAACGAACAGGTTTAGAATTTTTAGAAAAAAGGTTTTGAAAAAAAACTATCATGAGCATGTTTGTTACTTACATAATATATTGTCACATGACAGCATTGTATTCTACACATACCAGCACACTACACTGTTGATAAAATAACTCTATTGACTTTGGATTTCACACAGGACACAAACAGCAATCTACTGGGTCAAAGTCTGGAGGTGTCTTGACCCATCCAACTCCACTCCCACCCATCTAATGTGGAGTTGTTTTTTTTTGCTATTTATAGTTGTTTGGATTGCTGCCACCCAATGCATTTCATACCCCCACTATAGGGTGTCTCTGTGTGCGATTATTGGACACTATGGGCCACTGACCAAGCATTGTTATTTGACAAGCAGAAAATGAGACCAGGTTTTTTATCTCAGCCTCTACTGCCAACTTTACAAAAGTGCCATACTAAATTCCCGAACTCCCCCTTTAAAGGCAAGATGGAGCAGATACAGGGGAGCCTCATAGCTCCATGGTGCCTCCCAGAGCTGATCCAGGAATGACAAAG
>NW_024696954.1:0-565 GCF_008729295.1 Plectropomus leopardus | reverse complement strand
ATATATATTTTTTTTAGTATTTTGCAGCTTGCGAATATTCGCCCTTTACAAATCTGCTAACGCTTGTGCTACCTCACTAAGATAAAGGCTAAAGCTAAAGCCTGCCTTGGTTTGCACTAAAAAGTACAACCAATAGCTGAAATAAGTTGATGTAAACAAGGTAAACACAGAGGCTTCTTGCTGTGAACCAGCATTAACCGAAACGGAAACACTCTTTCATTTACATACCGTCACAGCAGCAAATAACTGCTTCACTCCTTCCATTGTTAACTTTCCACAATAAAAGACCAACTTAAATTACTCAGAGCATTTTGCTTAGAAGCAACTAAACGAAATAGCATACACGAGTCACAAATACATATTTTCAGAACTTACCATGTAGTCCTTTGGCTTTGCTAATCTACTAATCTACTAATCTCTTAAACACTTTTCTTTTTTGTTCGGTCTCTGCACAGTACTGACGCTGAGTGTTGGTGCTCGCAATGCTCTCATGCGGCAACAGTGTTTGTCGACGTCCGACACTGTACTCTCTCTGTTTCATCACTTTGAAATATATAGATTAATG
>NW_024696953.1:0-844 GCF_008729295.1 Plectropomus leopardus | reverse complement strand
AGGCATCTGAATGCAGCACAAGAAAGATAATTCCACTACATATTCAACAATCAGACTCTGTGAGCGCCCTGAATTATGTGTATGCTGCTTTTATATAATTTACTACAAGTATATGTGCACTTGTACTTATGTAAAAGGGCATGCGCAGATAATGGATGAATGTATTTGTTTTGTTTATTTTATACTGTTTTGCTGTGATTTGGGGCATTTGCAGTTGATGGATGAATGTTTGTTTAGCTGTAAAATTTTCATTGATATTTTATGTACAAGACAAGTCTCCCACTGTGACAATAAAGACATTTTTTTTACTTTCAAAGGTAACAACATCAGTCTGATATCATCAGCTAACTGGGACCTCTGACAACACCGATGGGCTGCGACGGTGGCAGGTCAAAAGTCAAAAGTAAGACGTTTTTTATCATTTTGAGAGCCTCTCTTTACCTTTTGCGTCAGTTTTTCCACCTTAAGTAAATGTCAATATTTCATCACACTTTATCTGTCTAATTGGAGCAATGGCTGATCAATGCTAACTTTATTATATGCAATCAAGATAATATATCACATGCATAATGGATTTATTATTCATTATGTGCAGAACTTTTGGAGAAACTTGTGACTTTCACATCAGTTTATTTTCCTTGATTTTTCTCTTAAATTCAATACTAAGACATTCAAAATGTGTCTGTTTTTTTTGATAAACTGATCTGAAATTACACAAAATACAGAATCAAGGTTTGAAATGTAACAAACGCCTTACAGAAAAACCCAATTGAGCTTTTGACTTCACTAAAACAGAGGAATAGTTCTCCAGAATATTAAATTATTTGAACGTCAAAGTCCCAAA
>NW_024696952.1:0-516 GCF_008729295.1 Plectropomus leopardus | reverse complement strand
TATTTATTTTTTTACTTTTTCTTTATTTTTGTCATTTTACTAGCTAATTAGCCATGCTAGCTGGAACATTCAAACACCTGATAAAGTTTTCTGTGACTGTTAACAATTATCAGATCTTAATTTACAATCCAGATTAACCATTGAAACCAGTACCTCCGCGTGACAATGGACAGGCATCCTAAAAGCAGAAAACAAGAATTGAACCTACCAAACACAAACACAATCCAGGACCCGGCGAATGTGCTGCCTCTTACTTCTGTCAAACCAGAGACTCGAGTCAAATTCCAGCCGGTGGATGGGATCGTAAATGGGTCCAAGACAACTATGTTGCCTTGATTGGAGAAAGTCCTGAATTTGGCAGTGTTGATGGCGGGGTCAGGTCAAATCATCCTGTTCCAGGTCACCAATGCAGCTTGAAGACCCATGAACCTTGATCCAATCCACTTTACCCCAATCTCACCCAGACTCAGAGGTGATTGTCCAGTCACAAGCTGTACCATCCCGCCCACGAAGGAA
>NW_024696951.1:0-404 GCF_008729295.1 Plectropomus leopardus | reverse complement strand
ATGTGTGTGTGTGTGTGTGTAAAACTGCATCAGTAACAGCTTGACAGCGGGTCTCTTTCCTGTCCCGTAGGACACAATGGGAAAATGATTCCACTAATGTCGGCTGCTTTTTACCAGGTGTTTGTGGGCGGACGCTCACTGTGGATAAATATCCGCGGACATGTCCGAAATCCCGCTCCAGCATGCGGACATGACCGACAGTCTGCCCCAGCGCGGACATGTTCAATAGCCCAAACCGGCGCAGGAACGTGCAGCAGCCGGCTCCAGTGCGGACATGTCCGACAGCCCGCTCCAGCGCGGACATCCAAAAGTCCGCTCAAGAGTGCGGACATGTGCTACAGCCAGCTACAGCATGCAGACATGTCCAACAGCCCGCTCCAGTGCGCGGACATGTCCAACAGCCC
>NW_024696950.1:0-739 GCF_008729295.1 Plectropomus leopardus | reverse complement strand
TCAAAAAAGCAATGACAAAATACTTTGATGATGACAGAGACAAAGAAATCTTGGTTCAGTGGCGAGGACGATTTGAAAACAAAATCAAGGAGTTTCATGAGGACCAAGTGAGAGGAGTCAAAAGAAAACTGGATGAAGTCATCGAGCAGAAGAATGCCTGTAAAAAGTTAGATGATAAGAAGCCAGAGTTTGAGAACAAACTGCTACAAAAGAGCAAAGAGCTCGCTCATCAGTTCAGGGATGAAAAAGATGAAGAAAAACTTCAACAGTTCAACTCTGTTTGGAGCGGTTGGGTTAGTGAACTAACTGCAGGTACAAAACCTATTAAGGACATCAACTATGAAGGAGATCTGATAACTATCCTTCAGGAGCTTGGTTTTGAATGGGCTCTTATAGCTGAGCGTGAAAGCAGTGGCAAATACAAAAAAATATCAGAGGTTGGTGATTACATTGATTATGTATCCCTCACCAAGGAACGAGATCTGTGCAACACAGGCCACCAATTTCATGAAAATGAGAGGAAAATTGACAGAAGAGGACAAGAAAAACATTCTGGTCCTGCAAACAGAATCTTTGAATTTGTTTCAGAGAAAGCTACAAAAGTAGAATATTACTTTAAGGGGTATTTTCAGTATGAAGAACAGAAACAGATCAGAATGCTGATTGACAATATTGAAGAACAGTCCCTTGACGCGCTTAAGAGCAAACCTGTCGCTACAAGAGGCTACAGTCCAACTTA
>NW_024696949.1:0-889 GCF_008729295.1 Plectropomus leopardus | reverse complement strand
CCAAGACAGTACAAATATAAAAGTTGCAACAATTAAAGACAAACACCAGCTCACACAACAAAGCAAATAAGATACATACTAGTTAAAAGCAACAGGATTAAGACTCGGGATTTACATTAACACAAGGACAAATGCGATATGTAGCTGCTTTGTAGCAATATGTAGCAAAGTCTCTCATACCGTTTTTAAAAGTTTTCGGGCAGCAGGTGCAGAGTGCTTAAAAGAGTGCTTACCAAATTCATAACTAACTTTGGGCACGTTTATTAAGTACAAAACATCGGAATGTAAATAGTAATTGCTCTGAGTTTTTGAAAAAGGAAACAAATAAATAGAAATAATAAATTGAAAATTCTCTGCAAACTGCAAGAAATTACTGGATGTAGAAATCTTTTTTTGTGAGAAAAGCTAGGTAAATGTTTGGAAAAACATATTTATGATTATCATAATTATATATTTAAAAACATGTAGCAGAATTAGCGTTTTGTTTATCACTTTTTTCTCTTAATGTCCCTGCTCTACATTTTTTACTTCCCCTTTATTCCTAAATCCCTAAATTTCAGCAATTTTTTTGGGCCACTTCAAATTGCTTATTCCCTTCCTCACATGTTTTTAAAGGAATCAAGCCAATTTACTCAGCTTTCAAAGGGTCAATGAGCATTAGAGGTGCTGGCTGGTGGATATCGTTACCATCGGCCAGAGCCAGTCTTGCTCATTCAGCATGTTTGCACTCTTTATGTTAAGCTAGGCTGACCAGCTGCAAGCCCTGACTGCAAAATGAACCATATAGACATGGAGGTGGTATCATTCTTCTCATCTCTCTGCAAGAAAGCAAATAAGCTTTCTCGAAATGTGGAACTATTCCTTTGAAAACTAGAAAGAGATCCAGTAA
>NW_024696948.1:0-3030 GCF_008729295.1 Plectropomus leopardus | reverse complement strand
TGTCACATCATAGAAAGATGTGTTATTAAACAAATGTCCAAATTTGAATGACCAATAAAATTGCCAAGTATGTAAAAAAAGGTCTCAGAATCATTAAAAAAAATGCACAGTATTGCAGTATCCTTGTGGAGGAGCGGAGGCCGTGCCCACTCACGGGACTATGCTAATGATGCTTCTCCTTTCTATACTGCTACATTGTCAGGGGCGGGGTTATGCTGAGTATAGCTCTATAGTGGTTAAGTAATGAGTCCTAACGCAGGAGTCCATTCGCCTTTTAGCACTTATGGTTCCCTGTCTTGAAGTCTATGAGTTTTTTGAATGAGTTGTTGGTAAAATGCCCTAAATAAGGTCTGTGGTTAACACAGGCTTAACATATTTAGACATTTTGTTCTGCAACGCATAATCCGTCCACTTAAACACGATTTTTGAACTTTTAAGGTTGTATTCGTCTTAAAAAACAAGTAGATAAATTGGACTACAGTGTTTGTCGGGGACGTTAGACGTCATCACACTGGACACAGAAACTCATTAAACCCATTTGTCTTTACAGCTTTACAGAGTCACTCTCCAGCTAGATTTGTTTTAACCTGTTTTTACAGTGTTTCTAGTGGTGACGTTTAAGTTGTGCGACCACATTGTAGTTCGTGTATAGCCTAACAATAACTTTTTGCTTCTGGTGATTTAATTTACGCTTCAAAACACACAAAAGTGGTGTTCATCTGTGAAGATTATTGTACTGAACAAAATGTGTAAGTCTCATAAATTTAGCGATAAGCGAAAATCCCATTGAAAAATCCCATAAGGTTTTGGAGGAGGGAACCAGTGTGATGCTTACTTCCTGGTTGGCCTACAAAAATACATCATCCCTTCACCAGTCTATAGAGTGGTGAAGATGAAAAATACGTATTTTTGTAGCTTTATGAGACTTGCACGTTTTGTTCAGTATGATAATCTTCACAGATGATCATCACTTTTGTGTGTTTTGAAGTGTAAATTAAATCGCCAGAATTGAAAAGCTATTGTTAGGCTATACACGAACTACATCGTATTTGCATGAAATAAACATCACCACTACAACATTGGAAAAACACGCTAAAACACGATCGAAAAATATTATAAATAGATAAAAATAAAGTAAAACCTTAAACATTCAAAAATTGGGTTTAAGTGGACATATTTTATGTTGCAGAACAAAACGTCTCAATATCTTTAGGCTGTGTTAACCACAGACCTTTTTTAAGGTATTTTAACGAAAATCCATTCAAAAAACCCAGAGACTTTTAGCAGTAAATTAAAAAAGAAAAGGCTGACCAAGTAGTTTACAAAGGAACTATTTATTTATTTACAAACTTTTTTTGTTGTCATATAACTATAATGTTAGCTTTTTTCTTTTCTTTTTTAGTGACCTACTGAATGTAGAGCAAAACAAAAACGTGGTCCTGTAGCTTATATTTGGCCAGAGGAGGAGAGGGTCAAGAAACTGACTGAGTGAGACTGACTGAGACAGAGTGAGACGTGTGAGGGATTTTGGGGTGTGAAACTAAAAAAAGAGTGAATATTTAAACAAAAACAAAACGTCTCTGCTGTAACTGTACAAAATCATCATCTGTGATTGGTCGTAAGCTGCACACGCGTGATTCATCTGCAGGGTAGGCAGCTCTCAGAGTGGCCTCAGAGTCCACTGCAAGTTGGGACTGCGGGGCTGCTGGTCAGACTGGCTGCATGAGTGCTGTGAGATTGATGAGGAGGAGACGGCAGTCGACCTCGCTGTACTCGGCTCTCGTGAGCTCAGTTGTAACGTGAACCGCAGAACAGTATATGTTAGATCCTTTTTTCCTTTGATGTCTGGGGAAATGTCTGTCATTTCAACAATTAATCTTGCAATAAGTTTATGTAATGATAATATTGGTAAGGATGCTTTATATAAATAATAATACTAAACAACAATCATCATCATCATCATCATCTTCATCATCATCATTATTATTAGAATTCTTATTATAACGTTATGTTAAATAATAATTTGAGACACTGCACAAACAAAATTACGTATTTAAGACAGATTTAACTCCTGTATGTTTACATGATGCATGTGAAGCATTTGGTTGATCTTTTTACAAAGCTGACATTAATGTAAACTGAAAATAGTGAGGGAGTGAGCATTGATCGGATTTTTTCTGATCTTTTTTTATCGAGCAAAAAAGAAAAAAAAGATATTCACTTTACAATCAGAAAATAATAGAGAAACACAGAAAAAGGCTACAAACAGAGGAAGAGGCTACAAACAGGACCTTTTTTTGGCTTTTTGCTTCAAAAACAAAAAACAATCACTTATCAAAACTGTTGTCAATCAGTTCTATTCTGTTCTATTAACTGAATAATTAGTTCAGCATGACTTTTCTGTAACCTAGACATTTAATAACTCTTTCCACCGTTTTTTACCCCTACTGCTCTGTGATCAAATGGTTTGTACTCTATTGTGTTTACCTGAGAGAAGGGTGAAGGTGACGGAGTAGATGCCATTGTCCTTGGTGGCGCTGGTGCTCTCGGTGTAGGTGATGTCCACCTGGAACTTGACTGGCTTCTGGAAAACCGTCGGACCAGCTGTGGACTTGTACTCCGCGCGGAAACTGGTCTGAGAGATGACGCTGTGGCTCAGACTGGGGATCTGAGAGGGGTGGGTGGGAGTTTAAGCAGACTCTGAGTCAGCAGCAACAACACAGACAACAACTTGTGCATGAGTTAAGATGGCAGCACAGATGTAAGAGAAACAGACAGGAGCAGAAGGAGACGGTGTTACATTTGAACACGTCACAGCGTTTTGCAGCGTCAGCGTCAAAATCGAGGCTGACAGCGAGATGCAAAGAGACTGCTGCATGTGATGCTGCTCAGCTTACACAACATGGAAATACTGTACTACCGTGACCTACAGTCACTCTCAAGATAAAATTGACTATTTGTTTTTTTGTGATTCCCAAAATTTCCAAAAGTAGGTTAGGAACCAGAGCCTTCAGCTACCATGCTCCTCTC
>NW_024696947.1:0-420 GCF_008729295.1 Plectropomus leopardus | reverse complement strand
ATAACTTTTTAATATTATTTTGCAATTATTATAGTTTTTTTTTTATTTTTTTAAACTAATTTTTAGTTAAAGTTGAACATTATATGAGTTTCTTGTTAATTTTGTGGTAATTTCCTCTTATGTAGCTCATTGCCTTTGCCTTCGTTTTCTTAAAAAAACAAACAAACAATCAAGCCAATTTGGCCAGGTTTCAAAGGGTTAAATTGTCAGACCAAGAGACGGAGGAGAAGTTGCTGCCTTTCTCCTTTGAAGTCTGATTTCACACTAACCAATGCATTAACTTGTAATCAGTATTGTCCGTTAATGATTATTTACGATACACCATTCATTTTAAAGGTTGTATCAACTTGCTTCAGATTTTGCATAATCTCATTTTTATCACTTTTTTGGTTTCTTTTGAACTTCATTTTCCACATCACA
>NW_024696946.1:0-563 GCF_008729295.1 Plectropomus leopardus | reverse complement strand
ACACGTGTAAACAGCATGAAGAACAAAATGTCCACATAGACATGATGGAAAAGAATACAGACAATAGCAATAAATACACTAAGATTAAATGGTAAATGGCGTGCAGGAGTAGATTTTATTGGGATTATGTAGAATATGTGTGAATTTACTGCAGGCAGTGGCATGTATCAGTGTGAAGTAAGGAGCATTACATCAGAGTAACGGGAATAACGGAAACAGATGAAACATGACGTTAATATAATTATAATCATAGGAGAAGTATAGTATAGTGTAAAATAAGTGGTCGCAATAATATTATAATAGCAGAATTAATAACAACGATAAAAATGTAGTGATGACAGCAATCCATGAAATTATTGTTATATTTTAGTCCGAATCAAAGCGACCTCCGAGCTGCAGCATGGACAGAAATATTACCGTAAGGCTCTTCTGGCTCTTTAGTTCACTCTGAGCTGGTTTTTATATCTATAACTCCACTAATTTATGTCCTTTTGCTTCGCTCTCTTCTTCAACCCATGACCCCGAAACACAGCTTTACTGTTATCTGTTAAAAATGTCTCTTT
>NW_024696945.1:0-656 GCF_008729295.1 Plectropomus leopardus | reverse complement strand
GGGGGGGGTATTATGAAAGTGTGTGGAGATTTACATACTGCTGAAATAGGATGTTGTGTTGAGGGCACATTCCCAGAGACACACGGATGGCGTCCATGTCTGTGCGGATGTCCTTGCCGTAGATTGTGGCGGTCCCAGAGGTGGGCGGGAACATACCAGTTAAGATGGACCTGGAAGAAAGAGACAAGGAGAGAAAAATTAAGTAGTGATACACGGTGTCCTCTGGCTACATACTGATACAGCAAAACTTGAATGAAGATCGTTTTAGACTATTTTTGACATGTCAAGCTCTTAAGGTTGTCGTGTGTGAGTATGCATCTGTGTGACATACATGGTGGTGGTCTTGCCAGCCCCATTGTGGCCCAGAAAGGCAGTAATCTGGCTCTCATAAAAGCTGATGCTTAGGCCATCCACTGCTGGTGTGGAGCTGCTGCCAAACACCTTGACCAGGTTCTGGATACAAACACCCTTCACCAGGTCTGCTGGCTCTGCTTCAAAGAAAGGCTGAGCTGCAAACAGCAAAGACAATACATATGTTACTAATTTGTCTGGACAAGGAGGAAATGGTATTTCTGGACTGTTTGAGTGTTCAGAAAACAAATTAAATCAATAAAAGTATTTTTAGTAAAGCTGCAGAATGTTATAAAAAGCTGACC
>NW_024696944.1:0-645 GCF_008729295.1 Plectropomus leopardus | reverse complement strand
ATTATATAGTTACACTTTTATTAGTGGAGCTTTCCTGAAACAACCCGGGCAGCAACACTAACTCAGTATTTTTACAATCAAAACTATCAAAATGCACAAATAATGTTTAAGGCTAAAAATAACCAATACCAGATTTTTTTTTTTTTATTAGAGTGTTTGCGTTTTCCTGAAATTGTATAGTTTTGGATAAATGTTAGTAAGGCCATAAACAAAATCCTGGGCTATGTTATAGATCATGTGTAGTTTTGTTTTTTGGTGTTGTTACAGGGTGCATTGTGTTAAGGGAAGACAGATATTTACTAAAACAAATATTTACTGAACAAAAAACCCCCAAAAACTGAACCACCAGCACAAAAGGAATGAATGAATGTATTACATAGAGCTGTTAATTTGTAGGATAAGAGTTCAAGAACAGCGTTGTCAAGAGAAGTTGGAGAAATGGACAATGTTTACATGTCAACAACAAGATGAGAGACTAAATCACTGAAAAGAGATTAATGATTAATGTTTTTCGGTGAGAAATGGCAATCCAGAACTTTTTGTTTTCTTTTTTGTGGGTATACTGAAGGTCTGTTTGTGTATAATGTGAATATATCCGTATTACAACATTACATCTGTCCAGTTGTATGTGTGTTCGCAAAAGCC
>NW_024696943.1:0-518 GCF_008729295.1 Plectropomus leopardus | reverse complement strand
GACTGACCTTCAGGCGCGCAACCTCAGCCTCCAGGAGCTGCTGAAAGACAGCAGTGAAATGGAGGAGGAGTTGCGCCAGAAAAATGGTCAACTGGACGAGACAGTCAAGCTCCTGATGCAGGACAACACCAGCCTCCAGGAGCTTGCAAGAAAAACAGACAAGGAAAAAGCAAAGATGAAGAAGAAGGAAAAGAAGGCAGCTAAGGAGGAAGAAAAAAGGCTGAAGAAGGAGAGTAAGGAGAGAGAGGAGAGAGAGAAGAAACAGAGAAAGGAAGATGAGAAAAGACAAAAGGAGGAGCTGAAAAGACAGAAGAAAGAAACAGCAGAAAGAGAGAAGAGAGAGAAGCAGGAGAGGAAGGCGAGGGAGAGGAGAGGGGAGTAACATCCTCTCTCTTCTCAAGGGTTTCCGGGTGATCCGGTTCCCTTAAAACACCTCACAAGGGTTTCCGGGTGATCCGGTTCCCTTAAAAAACCTCACAAGGGTTTCCGGGTGATCCGGTTCCCTTAAAAAACCTCAC
>NW_024696942.1:0-405 GCF_008729295.1 Plectropomus leopardus | reverse complement strand
CTACAACTACCAGACATATGACTACTTTACCCACAATTGCTTCACCAACAAGTACTTCACCTACAACTGCTGCACCCACAACTTCTCTAGCTACAACTACATCACCTGCAACTGTTGCAACTACAACTATTTCACCCACAAGTACTGGACCTACAACTACCACACCAGCAACTGCTGTAACTATAACTGCTACGCCCATATCTACCAGACCTACGACTGCCAAAGCCACAACTGCTGCAACTACAACTACTGCATCCACAACTGCTGCACCTTCAACTACCATACCTACAACTGCTGCAACTACAACATCTGTACCCAAAACTGCTGCATCTAAAACTTCTGCACCTTCAACTACCAGACCTACAACTGCTGCAACTACAACGTCTGTACCCAAAACTGCTGCAT
>NW_024696941.1:0-616 GCF_008729295.1 Plectropomus leopardus | reverse complement strand
CCCCCCCCCCCCCCCCCGGCTATCTCTCTGCCCCACACATTGCTTTTAACTCAGAGGGGTGGGGTCTGACACAATCTCATCCCTGATAGCAAGACTCAGAGGGAGAAACATGTAAAGTTTGAGGGCCTGTAATGGCAACAAAGTATGACAGTTGTTTAGAGCAACATCAACCACTTGGCAAAAGAAAGCAGTTGAGCAATTATGAGGCTTTATGAGCGATTTGATTGGTTTTAAAGGTGCACATATTCTCCAACAAGCCAAGCTTCCACATAAATACTTTTCTTTTTCTGCTAAAAATGTTCCAGCTTGCACAAATCATCGCCTTCAGGGTACACAGTGCTGCAGAACCAGATTAAAGGTTGAGTTACCTGTAAACAGTTTTCTTTACATTCGTTTTTCCACTCAAACACACTGTGTGTATCCTTCAGGCCCGACAAACATAGCGAAAGCATTACTCCATTCTAATATATTTGCAAAGCCGTGTATGATGATTTGAAACATGCATTGTTTACATCCACCGCAGGCTCTAAACTTGTATTAGTCTATTTGCATCACAATACCACTGCTGCTGATCTGCATTAATGCCCCAGATTCCTTCTTAGCATGCATTTGCAAC
>NW_024696940.1:0-733 GCF_008729295.1 Plectropomus leopardus | reverse complement strand
TTTTTTTTTCCATCAGCAGCAGTTAACTAAGCTTGAGCTGTGGGGTGGATAATTGATCCGTCGATGCGGTCGGAGCTGTCTAATCATAGTAGATTGATGGAAAAGAGGAGCAGCTGCTGCAGAGGCAAGTGAATGCAAACTTTTTGACCCAGGGCCTCACTGCACCTGACGTTCTGATGCTCAGTCTGAGTGTATATGGGAATCCCTGACAAATGCCTATGATGTGCTCTTTTTACAGCTGTTCCAATCAATCACATTGGGGAAAAAAGAGTTTTCTTTTCAGTCCCAAAAATGGTAGTAGTATGTAGGGAAAAAAGATTTTAAAGAAATGAGAAGAGAAAAGGCCACAGACATGGATCAAATACCTTTGTCTTAAGTCTGGAGGAGCTGAGCCAACTTGCATGAAATGTAAATGTTAAAGCACTACATTAAATATGTCTTAATTTGGTATTACAAATAAAATGTGCTTTGACAACTTCTCCGTGTTTTCTACCTAAGACCCAGGTTTTAAGCAGCATCATCATACCTCTTGGAACGGTTGACCTAGTTGGTAGAAAGCAGTAGCTAAAGTCACATAACTGGCTAGTAACCTGACACCAGCTGTGCATGCATGTACAGAGCTGTAAAGTAAAAAGACAGTAACTTTTAAGGACATTTATTCACCCAGACAAAAAAAGACGGCAGATGTTTAATACCACTTTGATTCCAAGGTTGTAAACACAGCTGCACATAA
>NW_024696939.1:0-603 GCF_008729295.1 Plectropomus leopardus | reverse complement strand
CCCAATTATTCTCCCACAGTTTTTTAAAAAATTATTTTTAATTTTTATTTTTAAGCTAATTTTCAGGTCAGTTTCTAGTCTCCTTTTAGTTTTTTTTTTGTTTGTTTGTTTGTTTGTTTTTTTAATTTTTTGCAATTTGTGGGACATTTCATGCCAAGATGCTGATTGTTGACAGATTTTTTTCTAAGGAAATGTAACCAAATTAACCCCCATTTCCAAGGGTTAATGCTTGTAAACTGCAACAAAGCCAAGAAAAGTGATGTTGATCCAGGATTTAAAGTTTTAATCTCTATATACTTCTGTTAGGCCAAATCATGCAAAATAACAAAGTTGCCTACCTTAATTATGCAGATGATATGCAAATATACATTTTGCTTTCACCAGGAGCCAGATGCATAAACAATGTGTACGCACAAAAACCATGCATACATAACATAAACAGGAAAACAATGTTCAAAGCTTGTTTGCCAACTTCACTGATTGATTTTATTTCTTTTTGCAGCTTACAAAGCCTTCTGAAAATGTCAAACTTACGTCCATTTAGAAAGTTAATGATCCAATGAGTGATGCATTTAAGCTTTATTTTTATCTACATTCATCTCC
>NW_024696938.1:0-471 GCF_008729295.1 Plectropomus leopardus | reverse complement strand
TAGGTAATTATATAGTTTTTCCTATATAAAAATCTATTATGAGGGGTTTTTTTTAGGTGAAACCTTAATCTTCGTAGTAACTATTTACTCCATCTGTCAAATAAATAGATGAAAAAGTACAATATTTTCTACGGAAATACCATAATGTTAAAAGAAATTTAATTTGTTATTCTCAGTGATAATATTGGAATAAAAAACAAGTGTAGTTAGTTAGATAACTTGTTAGTTTGTTAGTCAACTTGTTAGTTACAAGTTGTATAAGACTACTCTTTGTTGGTTTTTTTTCAGATGTAATTAAAAATAACTCTTCTGTGGCTCAAGTGTATAGAGCTCAGAGTTGCAGACTGATTACTGATTCAGAGATTGTTGTTCAGTTAAGCTTTTGGTCAGACAATACACTGAAAAATGGCACCATTTTAGTTCTTGCATCCAACTTGCAGGTACTGTGCCTCCAGCAGAGGGTGTTAAAAT
>NW_024696937.1:0-2488 GCF_008729295.1 Plectropomus leopardus | reverse complement strand
GCAAACAGTGAAGATGTTCTCATGAATGCTTCCCTTTAGAGGTATTTTAAGATTGTGCACAGATGTTCGGGCAGATGTTTCTGAGTGTTTGTGGGTGACAAAACAATGCAAAACCTCTTGTAAAGTGGGAGCAGCATCTCAGGGAGAAATTTCAGTTCTGGTACTGATCTTCATATGGCTGGTGCAGACCAACAAACCTCCACAATTGTGCATTTGCATTTGGTGCAAAAACCTGACACATGGCCATCGTCACACATGTTCTTAGAAAACTCCCAAAGAGCTCTTAAATTAGCCTAAAAAGCAAGAAGCCCAAATTTAGAATTGATTTAGAAAATTTTCAGAGCAACTCTGAGCAGAACAACTGAATGCTGCTCTTTGTGATTAAGTTACAAGGTACATTTAATAAATTCAAATTTGTCCCTTCATTCTGCTACATATTTTGGAGTCAAAGGAGGGGGTTAGGAGATTAAAGCATTCGACGTGCTTGTCTTCAGTGACAACAATAGTGATATGACTCCTGTCATCTCCTTGAGCTGGTTTAATGTAGTCAGACATGAGGACTGTTGCATGGCTTAATAAAACTCATGGACAATCAGGCACACAGAGAACTTTGCAATACCAGTGATCGAAGCCTATCACATACCTTTTCAGGATGTTCCTAAAAAACAGACCCCAACAACACTCAACATTCAGACATATCCCACAAATTTTGAAAGGCTACCATCAAATGACTAATGTGCTGACGGAAGTAAACAAGGAAGCAATCCAGAGGAATCCGGACTTTCCTCCGGTACTTCCCGTGTTTGGAACATGTGAACTTTGAGACATTTCAAGATACACCCTCACCATGCTTCTTCTCCTGAATCAAAGTACTGAACCTCCTCGACCAAAGTAACTCATTGCCTAAACCTAACTGAATATAAACTGTGTAACTCTACGTTAAGGACGTAACATCATTTATGGGGTGATAATTTGAAGGATATCATATGAACTGTTGTGTGCACATTTTATAGGATATGATACAGAAAGTTCTATGAGGACACATTGACTTTTTAGCCTGTCCTGTGCCTCCCCTGCAGCTTCCATGAAATGTTTGTAGAATTAAACCTTCAACCTGCAATAATTTGGTGCAACAGTTTCATCTCTCACACAGAAAATCGTTGTCACCCATCCCGAAAGTTCAGGGTCATTCATAAGCCACTGAAGCCCTTCAAACTGGTAATGCCGCAGCTTCATCTTTCCTTGTGTCAGTGTGCGACTTTGTTCCCCTCCTCTCTGCTGTCTCCTTGAGCCTCTCATCTCTCTTTTAATTGTCCTCCCCTTTAAGCAATCATTGTGTTGTAAAGGGGCAGAGATGACACATTCTTCTTTCTTCGGCATAAATTAAAAAACCTGCCTGTCTTTTTTTCCCCCTGCAGGAACAGGATTTCAGTGGAATTATTCATAAAGATTGATTTTTCACTGGGAAGTCAAAGGCTGAAAAGAAAAAGCACGTGTTTCTGCTAATCTGTTTCTGACAATTTGATATCTGTGCTACACAATCTTACATCTCAGTTCCACCTGGAAAGCGCTTCAGAAGGATTTCTGTGACCTTAATACGCATTAATGCCGAGGTCATAATGAATCACTTACAAACTTGACTTACTTTAGAATTTAACTTGTTGAATTCAGTTGAAAAGGTATTGACAGAAGAGAGGAAACATTTTATAAACCACCCATATGCATCGTACTTCCATTATTTCTTTCTGCCTTTCAGGTATCGCCTCTGTCAAGAATCTGCTCTGCTCTGTTACATGACACCTGGGAAGGTTACCCACAGACACTTTGAAGCCCTTCATACTATAACGGCATGTTAATATGTTTTTCCAAAACTCGGTACAGAAACAGAAAACATTGACTCGCACCATCAATATCACTCATTTTCCACAACTCTAACAGGACTACTTGGTTAAAGTTAGGGAAAGATCATGGTCATGGTTGGAAAAAAAGTCTTCTTGGGTAATCTACACAAAAATTAAACAAGTGCATGGGGCTGACGTCACCCCCCCCCCATCCATTTGAGACCCCAGGTTAAGGTGAATGATTTCTAATGCATATTGGGAATTATACTTATAGATGAATATGGTGTTTAGACAATGTTACATGTATTGCCTATTGGTTCTGTTCTGTCAGTGACCTGGACTATTAGAAATATTTTGACTCTGACTAGTTAATATTGCACTTCACTGTAATCATTATATACATCAATAATGAGGTAGATGAATAATATTCAGAGACATTGTGTTGAAGATTTATATTTAGAAAAACAAAAATTGCTCCACATTGTTTGGCTTCAGTCGGCTTCTCCGCTTCTGTACTACCTCACCTTTGACCTAGGTCTCTTAATCCCTCAACCCTCCATATTCTATATACTATATTCTATATATCCATAATAATGTATATTTATCTATCTATCTATCTATCTATCTATCTATCTATCTATCTATCC
>NW_024696936.1:0-275 GCF_008729295.1 Plectropomus leopardus | reverse complement strand
TTAATCAAATTAGACCTGACATATTTTGAAAATTCGTTTCATATAAAAAGCACACGACCCAACTTAACTTCAGAAGAAAAAATCGCCCTTAAAGAATTGATCAACAACCCTAACATTATTATTAAACCAGCCGATAAAGGCAGCATGGTCGTTGTGATGGATAGAACACAATATTTATGGGAAGGTCATAAACAACTAGAAGATAAAAAATATTATTCTAAACTAAATAAACCTATTTATATGGAGACATTAACAGAAATTGTGGAGATCTTTCA
>NW_024696935.1:0-665 GCF_008729295.1 Plectropomus leopardus | reverse complement strand
AAAAAATAAATAAATAGATAAATAAATAGATAAAATTATAATATTAATAGTAAAAGATAATTAAGTGAAATACTCAAACTGTAAATAAGAGGTAAATGACAGCATAATAGCACAAACTGAAATGATAAATAAATATGTTAAACTGTGAAACACGCTAAAATAAAATGTTAATAAACAGTCAACAGATAAATAGATAAAGTTCAATTAAAAGCTAAACTAAGAGGGTAGGTCTTTTTTTTTTTAAATATCAACAAGCTCAGTTCCCCATTTTTGGAAGGGCTGTCTGTTTGGGAAGTACTGAGCACATGGCTGAATAAATGGGATTTGGATTTTTCTGCTTGTGTTGTGTGAGAGTTTTTTTTTTTTTTTTGCTGTTATTAAACATGGACCCCTTTTTTTAATTCATCAAGATTTTTGCTGTTTTTGGATTCTCCAATTGCCAATCGTGCATGCAAGAAAAAAAGTTTTCTTCAAGATTTCCGCTGTAAACAGGATGAGTATTTGATATGCAAATGATCATTTAGGAGGTGAAGTATTTAATAACTGCATTCATGTATTGTTGGACTTTTCTCCTTGTGATGCACCCTCCCCTTTAATTTCTTACTCCATTAGCCCTCACACACTCTTCTTATCTCCTGGATTCATTTGCTCAGGTGCTGCCTTAA
>NW_024696934.1:0-413 GCF_008729295.1 Plectropomus leopardus | reverse complement strand
ACACACACATATATATATTTATAAAGCCAAGATTATAAAGCCAAACAAGTTAATTTCTGTTTGTTGTCCCTGACCAGAAGTTAGAAGGCACTGTAATTAACTTTTTGGCCTCCTGAGGCTGCTGGCACGTCTACAGACTTTTTTTTTTTGTTTTGTTTTTCTGGACACATCTGGTACATTCCCATTCCAACCACAATGCAAACAAAGGCTTTTCATTTTTTTCAAGATCTTGGACAAACATGACAGGAGCGTTTCAGCCCAGTGGAGCACAGGTTCATCCAGCTATTCACTCAGAAATATTGATCAATCAGTTCATCCAAATATTCACCTATCCATTTCCATCTCCACCCATTAAAATGTCCATCTGTCCAGTCATCCAGTTTAATTGCCATCCATGTCCGCTCAACCGCAAT
>NW_024696933.1:0-416 GCF_008729295.1 Plectropomus leopardus | reverse complement strand
TGCCAAAAATGTCAGATTTAGTTTTTGGTGAAACATTTTGAAAATGCATGATGAATATTACATCTAGAATATAGTTTTTATTTTGGTTGCAAAAGATTAAAACATTGCAATACAGATTATAGACCACTGACTAATGTAGAATTAGAGGATTTATTTTTTCCAACCTCAAAGCCACATAATGGGAAGAATTTAAGAAAAAAATGATTTTAAAAGACTCAAACTCGACACTTTACCACAAATACTCATAAATATGAAGTCTGTTTCTTCAGTGTACCTGCTGTGATCTCTTTCTCGCCCACCAGGATGTCTTTGAGTGAGAAGGGGGTCGAGGCGTACTTGTTCTTCTTCCAGAAATGCCTCTTCCTCTTCCTGGTGACCAGGCTGAGGGGCTGGTAGCGGTCGGCCTCGCTCAGACT
>NW_024696932.1:0-459 GCF_008729295.1 Plectropomus leopardus | reverse complement strand
AGTTGTGTGCAGCTTTTTTCATGGGTTTTGGAAAATTTGTTTTCTGATCTGCCCATTACTTGCCAAGTGTTTTGCACACAATTATTTATTTGTGGCAGCCCGCCACGTTTAAAACATTTGCTGCCACTTATTGATTTTCTACTTATGGAGCTGCAGCATTTAGTAGGTGTACTGTTGAAATATATATGTCCTTCAGTTATTAATTTCTCCACATTCTTGCAGTGTGGTGCACACTCTGGGCACAGACAGAGCAGTACAGGGCCAGGCACAGCTGTGTTCACGGACACGCAAAAACATCTGAATTAAGAGAGGGGACACAGAATGATAAAAAATAGACACAAACACAAGATAACAGATGAAAACTTTCCTGAACTTCCACACCCCTAGCCCCTGTCCTCAGCTACCTCCACAGTGTTGCCCAGATTTAAATGTGTGTGCATGTGGGTATGACATCCATTA
>NW_024696931.1:0-523 GCF_008729295.1 Plectropomus leopardus | reverse complement strand
GGGGCACCTAGTTGCTCAGTTGGTAGAGTGGGCGCCACAGCTGTTTTGATTCCAGCATTGGTCCTTTGCTGCATGTCACCCCCTTTCTCTCCCCCTTTCACGCTTAAAGCTGCCCCCCCACACTGATTTCAACCTCAGGGAAAAGTCAGTAATGTTAGTAAAATTAATTTCCTCTGAGCTATCAATATCTGCACATTATTTCACAAAAACCCATCTCATAGTTGGCTGAAAACAAAGAGGAACTGTTCTTTCTTCACCGATTTCTACACAAACAAGCTGACATCGGCTTGGATACAACAGTTCAAAATCACAAGGAAGAGCTGGCAACAAAACAATAGCTACAAAAAATCATCATCTGCTCCTTTAGTCTTTCTCTTCCTGTAAACTGAACCTAAGCATAAAGGCAGCACACACAAAAATCTGGTGACAAATCCTCCCGAAATATGAAAAAGATGGTTTGTTCAGGTAACTTGAACAACAAGAAAGGTTATGTACCCAATAAAGTCAAGATTTAAACATGATT
>NW_024696930.1:0-633 GCF_008729295.1 Plectropomus leopardus | reverse complement strand
GGGGGGGTGAAAAAGGAGATAAAGTTAGAACTGAAATAAATATAAATTATTTGACAGGCGCTGGATTATTACTGTAATATCTTATGTTATGTATACAGAACATGATATTTATATTTCATTTTTAACAGCGGATGATCATAACACCCCTTCCAACAAATGATACAAATATTCAAATCATGCCATCATTGCACAGGCAGCCACATACTGCAAGCTAACACACATTCACACACTACACTTCTGCCTCTTCAGCTCTTTTTCATAGCTAGCCCCTCCTAATGAGGACAAAGATATCATCCGCAGGTGTCACTGAGCTGATGGTGAGACCCTGCAGGCGGCGCCTGTGAACACAGCACCTAAAAAGCACAGCCTTTCCAGGCAGATACACACTTTAATGTGAATAGCATGGCTGGATAAAACTGCGGGTCAGCGTTTTCTTATTTCCCCCCTAGTCTAAGTAATGATGACAGCCTTTGGGCTAATGCTATGAGGATTATCTCGGGGTTATTTCCCCTGCCAAATGCATTCTTTAAAAACAGCTTTTGCACGTTGCCAAAGTGCCACGCTTTCCAGTTTTGCTTCTCATGCGCGCTGCCTATACATGAGCTGCCTTTAACAATGTGCAAGTATCTGTCT
>NW_024696929.1:0-606 GCF_008729295.1 Plectropomus leopardus | reverse complement strand
ATCATGAGCAAATGTCCTCATGGATTCTTGACAATGCTATTGGATGAATATGAAAAGAAGGGGAAACAAGTTTTTTCCAGACTATCTGTCTGATGTACTATTGTCAGGATATAGTGTTTCAGAAAATATGACACAGTTGCTTTTAGAAAAGTTATTAACTAGAGCTTTAAATGTGTCTTCATAAGAGAAGTTAGAATTGTTGACAAGTATTGCACATTCAAGGTCATAATTAGGGGGATGTTTTGACAGAAATGGCATATAATATAATAAGTATGTTAACTTTAGTGTAGAATCGCCTTGTTTCTACAGTAATCCAGAATGGACAACACAAACACTGGCCCACATTTAACTTTTTGCACCACCAACCGTAGTTAGTAACCCTTTTGCGATAAGCAGTGTCACAAAAACATTGTTTTTTTTTTTTCTTAAAGTGTTATTTTTTTCAGTGTTTTTACCAGTTTAAATCACCACATCTGTTTGTTTTGGAGAGGAAGGGACCTCTTCAGATAATCTGGCTTCCATTAAAAACTTTCTGAATAATGAACACTGAGGGAATGCCAATTAGCACTATGCAAAAGCCCCAAGAAACCAGAGATATTATTGCCT
>NW_024696928.1:0-483 GCF_008729295.1 Plectropomus leopardus | reverse complement strand
ATTTAACCATTAGGGCTCGCTGTAATATTACACACACCTGTATTGCTTTGCGCAAAAAATACACGTTTTCAAGTCTTTAGCCAAAGCTTTAAAAAATATATGTAATATCAATACATTAATAATCAACATCAGTCCTAATCATAAATATAGAAGATTCATTAATTTTATATACAGTTATATACAGCACCACACTGTCGGAATGCAGAACATACTCCAGACACAGATGGAGCAGCAGAACGCAATTGAAAATGAAATGTAACCGTTCATACTGCTGGGTCAAAAGTTTGCTTTCACCCACAAGTAGCCGCCCCTCTCATCCATGGATCTAATCTGATCAGTTCGGAACAGCTCGGCAGATCAATTATCTATATTTGGGAGTCTCAAACTGCTGCTGAGGAAAAAAAGAACTTATCCAGAGCTGTGCCTACGCTGCCTACACAGACACACAAAAACCTCTGAATTCAGCAAACAGACTAGACTTCA
>NW_024696927.1:0-601 GCF_008729295.1 Plectropomus leopardus | reverse complement strand
AGACTAAAAGTGTTACAGTTATCTAAAGCAAAGGGAGGGCTCAAACTACCTAATCTGAGATACTACTTCTGGGCTGCGCAATTAAAACCGCTAATAATATGGCTCCAGGATTTATCATATACACACTGGCTCAATATTGAAAAGAGTTTATGTGAAAGACCTTTACAGGCCTTGCCTTTCCTAGATGTCCATCCAAGTAGAATAAATATGGGTGACTGGACCAAAATTACATTAAAAATTTGGAAGACAATAAAATCTACATTTGGGCTGCCTAAAACAATTTCAGCACTTACAAATATTGGCTATATGAATGATTTTGTGGCCTCTAAATTAGATACAGGCTTTAGGAAATGGTCTAAATACGGACTCACCAACTTACATCAACTCCACAATGCTGGTAATTTTAAATCATTTGTACAGCTGGCTGAGGAATTTAAGATACCAAGCGCAGATTTCTTCAGATACTTACAGTTGAGGGATTTCTTATTAAAACACCAAGACTGGGACAAAGTTACTAAACCAACGCAAATTGAAGAATTATTGATTAAAGTACAAACAAAAAAATGGGATAAGAAATTAATAAGCTATTGTTACCAAATAT
>NW_024696926.1:0-2208 GCF_008729295.1 Plectropomus leopardus | reverse complement strand
TTGATGATCACCAAAATTTGTTAGTAACATTGGTAACAACCAATGAGTTGTTATGTATAGGCATATCGGATATTGTCAAAAAAATCCAGTATTGTGCATCCCTACTAGACTGTATGGTAAATGGATCTGCACTTGTTTAGCTCCATTCTAGTCTTTCAGCCACTCAAAGCGGTTTTACATTTCATGTCACATTCACCTATTCACGCATTCATTCACACACTGTTGGCCAAGGCTACAGCACAGGGTGCCACCTGCTACTCAGAAGCCATACACACACACTCACACACTGATGGAACAACAATCTCCAGCAATTTGGGAGCAATTTAGTGTTCAGTATCTTGCCCAAGGATACTTAGACATGGAGGAGCCTAGGATCAAACCGCCAGTCTTTGGATTAGCGGAAGACCCCTCCACCTCCTGAGCCACAGCCACTACACGCTGACACTCCATACTAGCTGTTGAAGCGCTGGATAATAGCGCAGGATATGGCAGGTGGCTGGATTTAGGAAAGTCCAGCCTGCCTTTCTCCAATATTACGTGTGAAAATACTGAGTCTTGCAACTGAATGTTGGACTGTTGGCCAAATAAAATAAAACATTTGAAGTTGATGTTATTGAGACCATTAGTTTCCCCTTTGGCTCGCCAAAGCTTAATGGAGTGGAGTTTAAAGTTTATATTATTAGTAAGAAAAAAAAAAGCACAGTGAAAACCTGAATCAAAGCTTTATTAACAGAGCCTTCATTCTCTCTCTCTCATTCTGCATTAGAAAAGTAATGAATTACAACAATTAGAAGACTGAAGGCCAGGCGTCAGGAGAAGAAAACACTGAATTTTTCAAGAAAGAAGCCTATTATAAATATATGATGTTACAAATTTAAACAATGAATAATACTGGGTTAGGGTTAGAGTGCTCAATTTTCATTAAAATTCTCCAGTATATCAGTTCTTTATTGTTAAGCATTGAATATAATAAAAGTAGGCTGTCAGTGTTAATGTGTTAATCACAATGCGATTAAGGTGAGTGCATGACGTATGGTTGTTTCCTTCTTTTTTTATTGCATTAATCACCAGCTGACATTCCTGCCTTTAAGGGGCAATATCAGTCTCAGTTTTAAAGCTACAGTGATGATACTGATATCTAATGAAACTAGGCAACATGAGGAATCCAGGTACCTCAATGTGAACTGTTTTAAAATGCAAAAAGATGGAATTAAAAAAATGTGATTAAAAAATACAATTAAGGGGCGTCGCGTGGTTTAGTGGATAAAGCAGGCGCCCCATGAATAATGGCACTGTCCGTAAAGCGGACAGTAAAGCGGCTGCGGGTTCAAGTCCAGCTTTGCTGCATGTCATCCCCTCTCTCTCGTCCTTTGACACTCACGATCTGTCCTATATAATAAAGGCAAAAATGCCAATAAAATAATCTTAAAAAAAAAATACGATGAATCACAGTTAACTATTGAAATTCTGGGATAAATCTTAATTTAAAAAAAATAATAGTTTGACAGCCATAAATAAAAGATATCCATAAAATATGTTGCTTAGTAAGGGGTCTTCAGTTTACTCATTGATAGAAAAGACGTCCTTTAAGAAAAAAAGCTCTCTGAACTACTGTCCCGGACCCCTACATTTTCTCTGTGTTAGAGAGACAGAGACCTAAGACTGTTTTATGTTTCATTTTAACTTACAGTATTTCAAGAGCTGGTAACAAGTGATGACCAAACGTTTTATACCTCCCTTATTTTTCTACACATATCTTTTGTCATTCAACAACATTAGCCAAAGCCCTCAAATAAACTAGTCTCAGTTTGACAGAAATATTAAAAACAGGGACAGTTTGATCAAGGGATCATCCCTGTTGTTTTATTTTTACTCAGATTCACTTTGATCGTTGCTAGGGCAAAAATCATGTCAACGGTTTGATTCGATTCGATTCCATGATGAATCACAATGCATTGCATCCTCAATTTTCTATATAAATTGCTACTTTTACATCAATAAATACAAGCAGTCAGATAAATAAAAAATAAATAATGACCCCCTTTTTTATTATTTAAAGATTTCTTAACAAATCAAATTACTCTGTGTAACTGCATTGTTTCATTTTATACTGTAGCTTTTATCTGTTGTTTTATTGTAATTGTTTTATCTTTGTAAAGTATCCTTGAGTGCTGAGAAAGGCACTTATAAATAAAATGCATTATTATT
>NW_024696925.1:0-912 GCF_008729295.1 Plectropomus leopardus | reverse complement strand
ACAACAAACTTATTTCTCCACAAATTTAACAGGATGTGACAAAAGCCTCTTAGAATTATGTATCATCCTCACACTTAAATCATTATATTAAATTTTATATTTAGTAATTCATACATTTTTATGTTGC
Organism: Plectropomus leopardus; assembly: GCF_008729295.1. NCBI lineage: Eukaryota > Metazoa > Chordata > Actinopteri > Perciformes > Serranidae > Plectropomus > Plectropomus leopardus. The sequence goes on along the minus strand of NW_024696925.1, from coordinate 785 downwards.
AAAATTCATTTTTGTGCAAGTACAATCAAAAAGTAATAAAAGTTTTGCCATTTGAGGAAAAAAAGAACATTTATGATATTTAAGAATAGTCATTGCTAACTAATGTAAATGTAAGGTTATGTGTCTTCAAAAACCTAATATTTTTAAGACATTTTCTTTCATTTCCATCTTATACACCATTTGATATAACTGATATATTTTTATTGTATTTTTATATATTTACACATCACCTCAGACCTAACTTATTTTATAGTTACCCACACATCACTGACTTAGCAATCAACCTCAAAAAGACTTACATAATATTTCTTTGCGTTTAAAAACCTTTTTTTTTTTAAATGTACAGTTTTTGCTGTTTATTACATCATATCTTTTTTGCCAGGTTGAAAAAGATATTTAAGGAAACTATTATTTCGATGCTTTTACATGCAGGTCTGTCACTGGGCGTTACCATGAAACTCAAAAAAATCAGAAATACAGAAACTTTCCACATACACTAACAAAACAAACTAAAGTCAGTAACTTTACTAATAACACGTGATTCGTGTCAGGAACAAAGAGGAAAAACAAAACAACAGAAGCATGTGGTTGCTGACAAAACAGCGTCTGTCACAGTGAATAAACAATGCCAAGGTGTGACCTCCGATTGTTAACCCTTTCACCCTTTCTGTGACCCTGTGTACGAGAAACGGCCGCTGAAAGGATTTCTGAGCCCCTGGAAATGTGGACAATCCCTCGATATTCTGTGTTTTTCTATGGCGCTGTTGCTGGCTCAGTGGGGTGAG
>NW_024696924.1:0-600 GCF_008729295.1 Plectropomus leopardus | reverse complement strand
GTAGAGGGAACTCAACTCAAAGAAAGTATACTTTAGCTACCTAAAAAAAGAATATCAGTTTAAGTGTTCACTACATTTGAATATTTGCTCTTTTGTACCAACACAGCAGCTGATGGAGGCAGCGGTAGAGCTGCAGCTACGTCATTCAGTGGAGTAAAATGACTGTTTTTCTCAGTGGAGTCTGGTGTTTTTGATATAACAGCTTCAAACTTTTGGCGCTGAGGGCTGTTTTACAGCAAGGTAAAGCAGTAAAAATATATTCTAAATATAGCAAACACTTAAACTGATTTTTTTTTTGTGGCTTAACAATAATCAATGATGGCGAGTTTGCTCAGCACCGTCTGATTATATTCATGTGATGCGGCGGTTTTCTACCTCAAAGTTATTGCAAATAAACATTGTGACTGGATCTACATCATAGACTGTATTAATAATATAGTTTTTTTGCAGCTAGCTGACAGACAGGCATATCTCCACTGGACGTACTTCATACATAAATCGATTCTTACTCAGTCGTTGTATATAAGGACAGTTGTCCTGTTAAATGGCTTACTTGAACTAAAACTTTAGCTGGACGTAAGTGTGCGTGTAAACATTGTG
>NW_024696923.1:0-629 GCF_008729295.1 Plectropomus leopardus | reverse complement strand
TCACTTGGTCTCTGCTGTTTTAGGGAATGGGTTGAACTGATGACAAAAAATGGTCCCGTCTTAACGTGTTACATACGAATAATGGGGAGAGAAGATATTTTTTTAATCAAATTTCAGGTCGTTTTTTGGCCTTAATAGAGGGGAATGCCTGACTAATATGATAATGACACCTGCTTTGGTGAATTGGTAGATTTTGAAAGTACTGATACTGTGAACGCAGTTTTTTGTTGCTTGCTTGTGTGTTGTATGTTACTCATTTTTGTGTTTTTTTTTTTTTTTGACATGGGACAGTGAACAGTTCTGTTGATTATGTGTTAAAACTGTTCTGGTGTCCTTACCAAAAACATCCATTTAAAAAAAAAGAAAGAAAAACCAAACCTTACAATATAGTCTGTCATTAAATACAAAAAAATTAAAATAAAAGTCTTTGTAAAGAATCAAAAATTTTAAAAGAAATTGATAGTACACTATGTCATAAGAATCTGAAAAAAACTAAGACAAAACAAAACATTACATAGTAAGTCATAAAAATGCAAAGAAAAAGTATTAGTTTAGCATATCAACAACTTTTAAAAATAACTCGTCATAAAAAGTCAGTCAAGTATGGTATGACATCAAAACACAAAAAA
>NW_024696922.1:0-505 GCF_008729295.1 Plectropomus leopardus | reverse complement strand
AATTGCCATATTTTTTTAATTTCAAGGAAAGAAAAAGAAATTGCCTTTAAAAAAATAATACCCAAAAATTTTAATGGAAAAAAAATTACCAAAAGTTGTTAAAAATCACCAAAAATTTCGTAGGAAAAAGTTTTTTGTTTTGTTTTGGTTTTTTTTAAAGAAAGAAAAAAAAGTTGGGTTTGGAAGGTATTTTGGGTAATTTGTGTCTAAAGAGTTCGTGTCCCTGTCCTTAAATCCTGGAAACTTGCCAATGGCCGCTGCTTTTCTAAAGCTTCTCTCCGTCTCTGTCTCCGTCTCCGTCTCTGTCTCCGTCTCCGGCGAGGCCTAGTGCGGCCTCTCACTGCGGCTGGCGTGGTTTGCGGAGGATCAGACCGCCGCGTTGGCGCTGTTGTGTTCTGGATGTGCAGCGGGCGTGACGAGTGTTTCCTGAGTGAGTGTGAGCTGCTGCCGGCCAGCTACAGCTCGCTCTGTTACTAACCGAGCCAAATCAAAGTGTTAATGCGGA
>NW_024696921.1:0-234 GCF_008729295.1 Plectropomus leopardus | reverse complement strand
GACCACAACGGAGTAAGAAACGGCAACAAAGACTAGGGAGAAGGAGAGCAAGGACCATCACAGAAGAAATTAACAGCAACCAAGAGGAGGCTGAATTGAGGATAAGAAGAAGACCACATCAGAGGACATATTAACACCATAGAGGAGAGAGAAAGAGGGAGGAGAGGAAGATTACCCTGATGTCAAAGAGGAGGAGAAGACCACAACAAAAGAATTAACAAGAAAGAGGAGAGC
>NW_024696920.1:0-682 GCF_008729295.1 Plectropomus leopardus | reverse complement strand
GCAAAAACATCTTTAATGGAGCACCTTTCTTAGCAACTTGAAATAAAAAAATAACTAGAATGTGAGATTAAATTAAGGATGACACTGTGATGTCATTCTTGGAGTATATCCAGATGCTTCATACTTCTCTCGTTTTTTTTAAGCCAAAAAACACAATAATTGGATGTACATTAATATAGGCGCATCAGTATCAGGAAATATAGGCTTCAAAATAGAATATCGGAATCGGCCAACATGCTGATTTCTGACGATTTGACAAACCAATTCTTTTTTTTTTAATTGACGAATCAAAAATGTCATCAACCTTAAACATCAACCTTAAGTTGAAGTATTTTTCTTATTTTGCACGATGAATTAAACATTACAGATGCTGAAAAGCATTGTATTTTATGTCTCCATCTGCTTTGTGATAAGAGTATGCATAATATGATGATAATTACACAACAAAAGAGACTCGATCACTTAAATTAGGTTGGGAAAAAAAAGGAAAATATATCGATATCTGTCTCTGTTATCAGCAAAAGCAGAGGTTTCATATATTGGCATATCGGATATTGGCATAAAGTAAAATATCATGCATCGCTACGATAATAGTATTAATATGTGTTATATTTTTAAAAATTGCATTTTTTTTAATCAGATTTTACAAAGTAACAGACATAAAGACTTCTAAAAGTAGAAA
>NW_024696919.1:0-501 GCF_008729295.1 Plectropomus leopardus | reverse complement strand
TTTTATGTGAAGCACTTGGAACATGTAATTCTTTTCATGTGAAGTCTTTGCCCTTAAAATATCTAAAAGGTTGGAAAAATCATCTTATTCCACATTTTCTTCTGGTATCATTTTAAAAATTTAATCCCAACAGTCCATGTTTGATGTCATCAGATCTAAATTTCCATGATAGACATATTTTCCTAAAATTCACCCAGACGTATTTGGTATTTTTGTAAATTGTCAGCTGTGGTTTGATCGATGTGTGGATGTGCCTGTAAAAAAAAAAAAAAAAAAATCTCCCTTTTGAATATAAACAAAATAAAAGTGAGATTCTCTGTCAAATGCCATGGTTTTTTAATTTTTCCGTAGATAAACAGATGTACACAGTTATGACCTGACAGTACAAGGTCTACTAACGGGTTTCTAGAGTGAGAAACGACAAAAAAAATAATCAAACTTAAAGCAAAAAAACCCCTAAATATTGTGGACACGCAGGTCAGCAGCCAGGCTGGTCTGTTA
>NW_024696918.1:0-444 GCF_008729295.1 Plectropomus leopardus | reverse complement strand
GTCTCTGTTGGTGATAAATTGTTGATTATGTAGGCTCGTGGATTTAGCTTTCCATTTTGTTTTTCAGTATATGTTTATTGTTGTAGAAGCTGATAAAAGCAACCCAGCACCAATGTTTTGATGATTTGCAGGTTTGAAGACACATGCACATAAGGGCTGAACTGTTCCTCACAGTCTGGTGAATGTGGCCGGACTTTAGCCGTATGCCGTTGTTAGTGTTAATGAAAACACCAGAGCTAGAAGACCTGCGAGGTCCCAGTCAGCCACAACAGCAACGGAGAGAGAGTTGTGTATAATACAAGGATGTGTGTTGGTGTTGCTCTGCCATTGTTGGGGATGTGACTGGAAACACATTGAACATGCTAGCACACATCTGACGGCATCACGTATCAGCAGATGCTGGGTGCTTCTAATGTTTAAATATAAGCTGTGGCACAACTAACT
>NW_024696917.1:0-596 GCF_008729295.1 Plectropomus leopardus | reverse complement strand
ACTTGGTGCATGTAAATTCTTTCTTGTATGAAAGGTACATTATTATAATTATTTTTATTATTATATTTTTATTATTATGTTGCTGCATTAAATCAATGCTGCATTAATTTATGTTTTGGCCACAGCGGCATCAGAGGAAGCTGGAAACATATTATTAAAAAACATTTAATGAATGTGCACAGTCCTTTTTTTCCTATAAACTAAATACTGACATTTGGCTGTGTGTGTGCTGTGTTCCTGGTTTTTCTCCACCGCCACGTTTTCCTCTCAAAGTCGAGATTCAAACCAAACTCGTCTCTCACCCTCTGCAATGATTTTCTCGTCGATCAGCTCGACTCCTTCAGTACATGAAGGTTCCTGCACTGCAGCCTCCGAGCACCGCGGACACCTGAAACACACAGGACGCCACACAGAGAAGAGATTCAGTTTTCGGTTTAGGCCTCCTTCACTGAGAGTAAAACAGCGACATGATCTTTGTAAATATGAACCAACTCAACTGTTCTCAGAAACACTTTCCTTCCACAGTGAATTTTAACCCTTTGAAACCCGGATCAACATCAGTTTTCTTGTGGAACATTCAGGTGTTATTCACAAAT
>NW_024696916.1:0-558 GCF_008729295.1 Plectropomus leopardus | reverse complement strand
TTTAAAAAGGCAAAACAGACAGTGATCCCTGCCAAGTGTGAGGCCATCACTGGGCGTTTGGTAGAAAGATTATGGGCAGAAGTCGAGGGTGTAGACTTTGATCCCACCACTAAAACTGTAACAGAAACAAAAGTGCTGAATCTGTGCTCGAACCTGAATCATTTTGACTTGATGAAAATGAGAGTTGAACTGAGTGGCATAGTATAGGCTAGTTTTATTTTAAATGCTTAGGAAAGCATTATGCAAATGAATATTTTTCAGGTTAATGTTATGACAGTACATTTCAGCATTTACCAGCTGTCAGGTAAAAGTCATATGACAATCTGCAGGGTGTCAGACTTGTATGTGACAGAACCTGTGGGCCACAGCTCCCTCTACAGGCTGGAGGTGCCTCATTACTTACAGGCCTGAGGGTGGTGGTTAGCCTCAGACTTGAAACAGACTTATTGTCTTGAAACCTCAGAGCCACCATCAATATTTGCAGGAGTGTTTGGATTGAATTCAACAGAAATTTCTCTCCCCAATAAACTAAAGAAATTTGTATTAAATTTTAAACAT
>NW_024696915.1:0-1345 GCF_008729295.1 Plectropomus leopardus | reverse complement strand
ATTTTTTCAACATACCATTTTATTGTGTTTTCAGTCATTTTTGCAACATTCTGCTCCATGGCGTGTCTCGGCAAGGTATTTTATGCAGTTTTCAGTAGTTTTTAGCTGTTTTTAAGACATGCCATTTTTTGACATTTTTGCCATACTATAGCCTTGCTTTTTGTGTCATTTTTTTTCAACATACTATTTCATTGTGTTTTTAGTCATTTTTGCAACATTCTGTGCCATGGCGTGTCTCGGCAAGGTATTTTATGTAGTTTTCAGCAGTTTTTTGTCATTTTTAAGATATGCCATTTTTTGACAATTTTGCCATACTATAGCCTTGCTTTTTGGGTCATTTTTTCAACATACCATTTTATTGTGTTTTTAGTCATTTTTGCGACATTCTGCTCCATGGCGTGTTTCGGCACGCTATTTTATGCAGTTTTCAGCAGTTTTTAGTCGTTTTTAAGACATGCCATTTTTTGACATTTTTGCCATAGTATAGCCTTGCTTTTTGGGTCATTTTTTCAACTTGCAATTTCAAATTTTTTTCGGTCATTTTTGCAACATTCTGTTCAATGGCGTGTCTCGGCACACTATTTTATGCAGTTTTCAGCTGTTTTCAGCTTTTTTTGGCATGCGACATTTTTCGCCATGTTAACTTCCTTTTAAGGGACAACAACATGACAACCAAGAAAGACAAATCAGAGTAGAAGTAGACATTAAAGTAATTTATTTGTAACTAAACAATGGTTCTCAAAATGTGAGAGAGGATAGGACAAGGTGTTTGTGCCATAGAAAATAACTCATTACAAGAAAACTTTGTCTTACTAATCACTACCTCAGAAAACAAACTAGAAACATAAACCTATCTCTGTTCTCTAAAAATTAGCTTTCATGAACAAACACGGGGGTAACAACAACCACTTAACCTAGTGTGTGTAACAGAGATGTCCTGAGTGTGAGTAAAAATGTAAAGGGTACCCCCAACTTACCTAACATCCACAACCTCTCACATACCTTTCAGACAAATGCAAAAAACAGTTCTGGTAACAAAAGCATACAGCCAACTCAGGTAGAGAATAAAAAGAACAAAAGGGAGACCGACACTCTGCAGGACATCCTCGTTAAGGACGATGCCGACGGATGATTGGCTGGTTCAGAGTGGAGGGAATCCAATTAGCAGGAAATCAATCTGAATGCACGGGTGGAAAAAACTCATCATTAGTACCTGGAAAAAGCACAAGGGAGGAGGGAGAAACAGGGCAGACAAACATAAACAGCACCGTGCCTCTGCCTGGCATGTAACACCATAATATAGCCTTGCTTTTTGGGTCATTTTTTCAACATGCCATGTTATTGT
>NW_024696914.1:0-630 GCF_008729295.1 Plectropomus leopardus | reverse complement strand
AATATATATATATTCACAAATGAAGTTACTGGATATAAAAAAAAGATGTTTAAAAGTTAAAAGCTGAAAACCAAATCTGGAAAAAAAACTTTATTTCTCACTGTTGAGAGACTGGATGCAGTATCTGGTTAAAAGAACAGTTTATTTTGTGCGAAATTTTAAATGAGACAAGTAGTGTAGAGTGATTTTGATGATGGAAGCCTTTGTGGCGCATGATGTCTTCAAGGACTGCCAGAAAATTGAACATCTGACAATAATTTAGGTTTTTACAGTTTTCTTGTATGTTAAATTGTGTAATTTTGGTAAATACCTGTCTTTCAAAACTGTCAGCAGGGTTTGGGGTTCAGAGGGCATCTAAATAATTAACAATTATAACTATTTAAACTTGTATGTCCGTCCCCAGTGCTTAAAAAATACTTCACATTCGTACACTGTTTTGCCCCACACCTCCCCCCTCTTAAAAAAACAAAACAGTTTCTAATCAAAATACAAATTAGAATATTATTAGTCTTTGTATGTGATGTACTAAAAAAAATCAAATAAAAATTTGGAAATGAAAATGGAAATCCAATCTGCTGTGTGCAATCTCAAAATTAAAAATTTATTAAAAAATGCATTACTACAATAAAA
>NW_024696913.1:0-605 GCF_008729295.1 Plectropomus leopardus | reverse complement strand
CAGGATATAAAATCTGTCTTTGAATTAAATGCATGCTAAATTGTGTTAAGATGTTTAAATAAAGGTTGAGCTTGCGTTATCACAATGGTCTTGTTTGGTAAATTGTCTGAATTCTTACAGAATTGAATCAAAATCAAAATTTGTCAGCAAATGAGACAAGTTATTACAACTGTCCTCAAAGCATAAAAACATGCATAGTATTATTTCAAAGTGTCAGTTTGGGCTTTTGCTGTGGAATTTTTAATTAGTACAATTTTCCACTTGATGTCATTTTTCTCAAATTTCTTTACCATCTTTGGCATATGGAGAAAACAGATGCTGTTTACACTCAGAGCACTGTCAATCATTGACATACCCCGGACTGTGATAACTAAAATAATCTAATTTGCATGCAGTATATTGAAAATGATTGATATTTTAAAAACAGCATGATGACAAAAACTTAACAAGAATATAATTCGGAAAGTTACTGAATATTTGATATTAATGAATTAGGACTGCTGGTAAAAAAAAACAAAAAAAAAAAACAATGAAAGTAAATCATCGTGTATATAGTATGAGAGAGTGAGTATTTCACACTGCACAAAAATACTGTATAAAAAATC
>NW_024696912.1:0-294 GCF_008729295.1 Plectropomus leopardus | reverse complement strand
CATTGTGTTTTGTGGCCAGGAAATCCAAAATTTCGTTGTAGCTGTAGCCATTATGGAAATACTTCCGAATCAAATCCTCCTCTGTGGGCCTGTCCGATGCTGACCCTGACAAACACAGGGAGAAAAAAATAAATAAACATTTTCCAGCAAAGACAAGCTGCAGCACATCATCCAGTCAGCAGAGAAGACCTTCAGCTGCAATCTGCCATCTCTTAAGGACCTGTACACATTGGGCCTCATTCACAAACAGTGCGTACACACAGATTTATGCTTAAACCGTGCGTACACACAAAT
>NW_024696911.1:0-935 GCF_008729295.1 Plectropomus leopardus | reverse complement strand
TGAGAGGCACTTTTATTAGAAGAGTTGATGTATCAAGTGTCTCATCCAGGGTTGAGGAAATTAATTTTCTTTGCAATTGTCTCTTCAGATTCAACGGCAGGGCCGGTTACGTCCCCTCCATGAACCTGCAACCGTACAACAACCCCCGGGCTGGCCTGTACAGCCTGAACAGTAAGCTGCACAGCTCCACTCTGAACCTGGCGACCAGCAGGGACCCTCTGGCTGCTCATCCACCCAGCACCAACCAAGAACCAGGTTCTCCCCGTCAGTCCAGAGTAGAGCCCAGTGTGCCCGGGCGTCTCCACAAATCCCGATCTCTGGATGTCCTCTCTGAGACATGGACGCAGATGGAGAGGGACGCTTCCACCTCAAACGGCCATGCACGCAGCCCTAGCAACAAAAGCACTGAGGTCAACTTCTCTGGCTCCTCTTCAAGCAACCAATCGAACCTGAGAGACAGTCCTGCGGCCTCTTCCCAGCCGAGTGTCAGCGACAGCGGACGCAGCAGCCCTGATCTCAGTCTCTCTGACCGCCGTGGCTCTGACACCAGCTCTGACAGCTCTGACAGCTCTAACAGCTCCGGGTCTGTCAACACTCCCAAGGTGCCACCCAGACCCAAAACTGAGGAGATCCTGACCCGCTGCACCACCATGACCCGCAAGGCAGCGCTGGCCACCAAGAGCCGGCTCCACATTCAGCCAGAGTCCGTCCACAGCCGCTAGAGACCCAGCAGCTTCTATCAGCTGCTGGAAGCCACAGGGTCACTCAGCAGCAGCATTCACAGCTCTGCTGTCAGTTCTTGTCTGAGCAAAGATGAAAGATGCTGACAAGATAAATGTACGATTTGATCAAATTTGATCATCTTTGAATAACAATAATGTAGCTTCAGTGAAGCGTCAGAGGGAGCGAAGACATGAAGACGTATGTGACATTGT
>NW_024696910.1:0-651 GCF_008729295.1 Plectropomus leopardus | reverse complement strand
TTAAAGCATCACCAAATTAAACTTGGCATTGTTTATGCCAAATGTGTACAGGAAACATGGCTCAGCAATCGCAATTTACAGTGAAGACAGTCTTCAAAGCAGTACACAGCTGTTCCAATAAGCAGCACTGTGTTTAAAATAATCCAGTTTGTTTACAACAGGCAGCATAGTTTTGAGAACAGCAGAACATAACTGGGGAACAGACAGGGAACAAAATGTGGAAAATTGTACCTAACTACCCGTTTACTGGTTGTGGTTTAGTGTAACTTCTATTTTTACAAGGCAAGCGGCAACATATCAGGACAGATAATGAGACAGGCACCTGAAGATCGAGACTTGCTCTCTGGATGTTTCTGTGTGTCGTCAGCTGCTGTCACTCTACAGTCTGAGTTGGCAGTCTTGTCATTTGCATCATGGTAGAAATTGTCAGAGGTGACAGGGGCAGTCTTGCGAGGTCTCCCTCTATTTCCAGGCGGCTTCTTCTCCGCGCTGATGCTCACTGTTGTTTGTGTCCTGCTGGTCTGTCGGGAAGTCTCAGATGACTTTGGACGTCTGCTCTTCTTCTTCATAGTTTATTCTGTACTTATGATCCAGATGATAGAGTGCTGCTGCCTGTGTCACTGTAAAGATTTACAACATAAGTTCAATCAG
>NW_024696909.1:0-614 GCF_008729295.1 Plectropomus leopardus | reverse complement strand
GGAGCTGGACACTTATCAAACATCCCCAAAGTCACTTGAAAGGCTTTTGTAGGTCAGATTTAATTTCCATTTTAGCTGTGTTTTTCTTTCTCTTTTTTTCCTGCTTTTTTAACCCCTTGGAAACCTGCAAATTAGTTGGCTTTGAAAGGCCTGTTTCTAGCTTTGTTGATTGCCTGAAATGCCTTTTGCAATATGATTTTGTTGATTTTTTTTGGTTTGCTTACCTGTCAGTTAACCCTTTGAAACTTTTACAAGTTGGCTTGATTTCTTTAAAAACAAAAAAAAAAACATGGGAAGAAGGCAACGAGCAACCCAAAAATTAGCAAGAAATTAGAAAAAGTCCTGTCTGCATCTCTTCAACTTTTCCTTTTTTTCTTTTTTCTCTCGTTATGGCAGAGATATCGTTCATTTATGTCTTTTAACATATATTTTAATTTTGATCGAAAAATGTCTTCGTGGGGCGCCTGGTGGCTCAGTGGTTAGGGCGGGCGCCCCACGTATGGAGGCTGTGTCCTCGCCGCAGCGGCTGCAGGTTTGATTCCAGCCTCGGCCCTTTGCTGCATGTCACCCCCCCCTCCCTTTACACTTGTGCTGTCCTATCAATTAAAGTCAAA
>NW_024696908.1:0-680 GCF_008729295.1 Plectropomus leopardus | reverse complement strand
GTGTGTGTGTGTGTGTGTGTGTGTGTGTGCGTGCGCGTGCGCGTGCGCGCGCGGCTCATGTTTAGTGTGTATTGAATTCTGAGGCTGAATTTCCACAGAGGCGGAAAATCACACAGATGTTTCTCCCTCTTGTTAAAAACTGGAAAACAGCTGCGACTGGATGTATAAATTGAAATGTACAAGACATTTAACACTGTAATCTCTTAAATTTATCACTTGGTCCATAACATGCCAGATAATAGTTTCAAAGAGTCCAAAAACCAAAGATGTTCTGTTTATAGTTAAAAAGACAAAACTGAAACAAGGAAACAGTAACATTTAAGAAGCTGGAAACTGGCTTTTTTTTTCTATAAGAGTCACTCAAGCCAAATTCTCAAATTCTCAGTTTCCAGCTTCTTAAATGTTACTGTTTCCTTGTTTCATTTTTTTCAAACAGCTCTAAAGTACAGATAATCCTCTCTGTGTAAATGAAGCCTCAGTGGAGTTGACAGTATGATGCATTTGTCTTGTGCATGGAAGTTTGAAGTTTGTAGAGTTTGCAGCTGAAAGTCTGAAGCTGTTTTTTTTTCCTCTGAACATGCTGGATCATGCTTGAAGTCGGACTTGAGGTTTGCAGTGATTGACATGATTTTGCAGTATATTCAGGATTAAAATAGTTTTACGTGTAAAGTAATGAATGA
>NW_024696907.1:0-439 GCF_008729295.1 Plectropomus leopardus | reverse complement strand
ACCTCCTCTTCCTACTGCTTCAAATGGCATTCGCTAGAATCTACTACAACACAATAACAACTAATCAGAGTGAAGGAGTCTCTAATGCAGCTTTCAATCATGACAATCACTGCTCATGTGCAGTCAAACTATCCAACTAGGCAACGCTGATTAAATATGAATAAAGGTTGTTGTGTTATGTTTTAAGAAACGTATCTTAAGTTCTGCTCAACTGTAAAAATAATACGTGCAACCATATGGGAATTTCTTGGCGGAAATTCGAAGCAGTGCTCACCACCTGGGCCAACTTTCTCATTTTACAGCTAAACAGAACACTAAAATGTGTTTCTGAAAACATCTGAGTTGAGAAATAGGCAATGCAGTAGCACAATGTCAATTCATATTTGATCAGTGCTGCCTAGTTTGACTGAAGCTCATGCATTGAATGACATGATTGACA
>NW_024696906.1:0-712 GCF_008729295.1 Plectropomus leopardus | reverse complement strand
AAAAAGAATTATTATTTTTAGGAATTTTTTAAAATTTATTTTTGGTACTTTTTATTTTTATTTTTTTGCTAATTTTTGAGCCATTTCTTAAATTTCTTATTGTTTTTGAAAGCAACTGAGGCAATTTGCTCAGATTTCAAAGGTTTAAAATATAAACTAAAGCAACCAGTGTCACCGTGAACCAGACGCTACAGCAGTTTCTTATAAAGGGTCATACAGCGGGTGATGATTTAGTGAGACATTACTCTTGATCCTCTTATCCTCCACTCATCTCGAAGCTGAAGGCTTTTTTGCAGGGCTACAACTCCTAGCAGCAGGTTACTCTGCAGATTAAATGTTCAGCATATGCATTCAATACATTAGCAAAAGTTTAAGGTTATTTCCAGCGTTTAGAATAAGCCATAGCTGGTAAAGTAGCTATATATAAAAAGGGTTCAAAGTTAAATGTAATCAGTTGAAGTGATACATTTCTCAGTGCGCGCCAAATCAACAAGTTTTAATCCTAAATTCACATGTTGCTGCTTTGAAGTGGGCATTTTATGCTCTAGGTTTATATTTTTGGATAGTTTTCGTGTAAACTTTTTACCATTTTCTTGCTTATATTTGGGACATTGTTTTGTTAATTTGCTCATCTCCTCTTGTTTTTGATCATTTTTTTGTAAACGTTTTACTGTTTTCTTGCTTATTTTGCTCTTAATCTTGCTTCTTAATC
>NW_024696905.1:0-326 GCF_008729295.1 Plectropomus leopardus | reverse complement strand
ATGTTTGTTAGCACGTGCATGTTTGCATGTGTTGTCTGGTTAGATAACTCATTACTGTACTCCACGAACACACACACACACACACACACACACACACACACACACAGTTTTATCAGTCACATCCAGTTTGCAGTTATTTTCTCTGTTAACTTTCTAATGTCCCCAACAGCCTGATAAAGGGACACCTCCTCTGCTCTAAGACTCACATCATTATCATCATTATTTATGAGACGTAAAGCCAGCTGAACAAACGTCACTCTGCAAAGACGCCCTGCTTCTTGTTCAGACAGTGTGTTAACATACACTCTGATAATTCATTTAAAAGC
>NW_024696904.1:0-4227 GCF_008729295.1 Plectropomus leopardus | reverse complement strand
TGCATGACAGCTACTGAAAAGTGGCTTATGTAGTAGCTACAGATTTTACTAGCAAGGTTAAGGTAAACTGGTATTCTCACACCAGCAAACATTAACATTTTCTTACAAATATTGGTGTTAAAGTTCATTATCCCCTTTGTGATTAACCTAGTTGTTGTAAAGTTTGTACTTATTCTATACAATGAATTCATGCAGTGCTGCAGTTCTTCTTTATACCACTGGAGGACAGTAAACATACATAAGTATGTCATAGTAGCCTAGACTCAATTTTACTGTCAACTTCACAGTGTCAAGTCAGTTTACCCACCACTGCTATACCATTTTCCCTTAAAACACGCCCCACCCACCAAAAAAAAAACAAAACAGCAAAGTCAAGAATAATACAACAAGTAATTGAATTATTGCAAAGACCAGAATTTAAGCACTGACTCTTTATTCAGGATGATTTTAATATCACCATGCCAAGAAAATTATAGGGACAACCTTGAAGTATTGGCTGTTAATTGTCCAAATTTTACTTTCTTTGCCTATTTGCCGGGGTAAATCAGTAAAGGGCCAAGAGTTACAGTTCCACATGCCATGATACCTGAAAAAAAAAAAATCAAGATATTCTTATGAGAGCATTTTGTTGAGACTTTTGAACAAAAATACCACATGTTCACTGGTTATAAAACTCTTGTGAGGATCTGCAGCATACCTTTAGGGATCAGATGTCTCAGGCTTATGTTATCGTAAGGAGAACCTTTTGAACAGGAACTGTCACAACATCGACAGACATCACTGCCATCCACATTTATCCATCTGATGAGAAAAATATACCAAATGATTTACAATACCTTTACAGTTTAGCTTTAAAATAAATATGTAGACATATTGCAGTTGTAACATCTTTAATATTAGCTCAATTTAAAGTGCATACTACTCTGTAATTTGTTAGATCTGAAATTAGACAATAACCGAAGGTTAGGGGGCTGACTTTAAGCTTTAATTTTAAGGGCATTTACACCAAAATCCAGCGTGGAAATTGTAGCCCTTTTTATATATATATGCGCCAGGGGTAATGATAACACCCCCTTACAGTTACAGTTACAGCTCACAGTTAATATTTCAGTCAGAAATGCTGGAGTAGAGCCAAATAATCGAAATCATTTCACAGTTCAAATACTGATTTGACGACGTGCATTTGTGAATGATCCGCCAACTGTATCTGAACTTTCCAAACCCGTGCAAGGCTTTACGTGCTAAAATGAGGAGCTACAATGTTCAATAGGAAATTGTTTTTTACCTTGAATGTACATAATTGCAGGCCTTGTCGGTGGGGCTTCTCTTCCACATTTCATCGGTCGCTTTCAGCTCGCAAGTGATAAATAACTAAAAACGGTGAAGAACACAGAAATGCCATTGTACGATCTCAAGAGCATTTCAAATTATTTTTTAAATCCTGCAGGTTAGAAAAGGTAGCTCACTGAGTTCCTCGAATCCTGGTGAAACAGGAAAGTATCAAGCTGAAGTTGAAGTGAAGATGCTCTCTTCCTGGGTTGGAACAGCGCCTTTGATCCTTCCTCTTTTGCATCTGTGAAGCATCTGACAGGAAAAAAATATTCTCATGCAAAGGCAAAGCCAGTCAGTTATTCCATACTGCATTTTGAGCTTCTCTTACCCATAGTTTTCGATGAAGTTGTATCTTGGGACTGATGAAGCATCAGGTGACAGAGTGGCAACACAGCTGTCGATAAAAAGACGTTTTTGTCCTGAATCAGGACCAGTGTAAGATGCCTCGAGGTGCAGGAGGTCTCCAAGATAGAAGACAGTAGAGAGCCTCTCACTTGTCCAGTCATCTACATTTAGATAAAAAAAAACCCAAAACAATGAGTACATGCAGTAGTGTATGGCTCAAGTACAAATTTGAGGTCCTTGCACTTCGGTACTGCCATTTAATGTAACTTTATACTTCTTTCCACTGCGTCTGCATGACGAAATAGGACTTGAATTATACTGCACAAGTTGTGTAAGAGTTTGTGATCAGATGTCTTGGTTGTAGTTTTGCTGTTGTTAAACACGGACCCTGATCACTGTAGAATTTTTTGTGGTTCAGTTGTCTGTTTACTGTGAAAGCATGCAAGAAAAACAAAGTTTTCTGCATGAATTCAATGTGACATGGGTTGGGTAACTGATATACATGTGATCATTTTGTGGGTGAAGTATTTCTTTAAGTATATTATGCTTGAATCACTTAGGTGAGGTTTTGAATGCAGGACTTTAGCTTGTAGTGGAGTATTTTCACAGAGTGGAAATGGTGCTTTAAAAGATCTGAAAACTTATTTCACTGCCAATTAAATTCACTCTTATCAAGAGAAGAAAGTGTGCACATGTACCGGTCATCAGCTTTAAAGTGAAAGCAGCTGCTGAATGCTCTGCAGGAGTGGAGAGGGTCATGGGTGTCTGATGAGGGCTACTGCTCACAAAGTGTGTCCTGTCCCAGAAAATTAACAAATTAGCCAAAAAGAGGCCACAAAACATGCTCTCTTAACATAACAATGATAAAATCTCACCTTTTGTAGTGACAGGAAACAGGAACTTCAGCCTGAGTCACCCTTGTAATGCCGTGGTAATGGGCAGCAGGTGAAATTCTCAGCTTGTTTGAGTAAATCACAGAGTCCTCAGATATCTTGAGATAAATATAAAAACATTAAAAATCAGTGTCAAAAGTATAACTCGGATGGCCACAGATAAATCAATCAGTCAGCAACTTACAGTTAATTTGGATCCACAGTCTTGCAGTCCAGCTTCAATGATGTATTCAGAGTCACCAGCAGTAAAAGCTCGGCACAGACTGTTCTGTGAATGCTCAACTTCTCCCAAAAAAATCTCTGCAGCAGACAAAAAGCGTCCATTTTTATACAGGTCAGGCTTCACCATAATGATCATGGATGCTTCTGTGCAGTGTAGACTGACAGGGGATCTGTCAGGGATTTTTGTTCCACTGATGTTTTCAGCATCAGCTCTTAATGGTGCAGATTTATATTCCCTTCCCTCAGCATCGATCATGGGTCCATCTTTCAAAGCTCGAATTGCATCTGCAACACTAAAAGCACATGCTATCAGCAGTGCCAGAGAGGCTGAGTGACCTGTGATCGACATTGTGGCCTTTTCTCTTAATAACAGTACAACACAGTGTTTTAAATAACATGCAGATTTCGAACACTTGAAACAGTCCTCCCAGTACCTCAAAGACAGCCCAATTCAGACTAATCAAAATACCTTGAGAGGCAGCTGGAGGCAATTACTCATTAACTGATGTGGGCGAGGTAAAGCTGTAGTCACACTGACATACATGCATGTAAGGTTTGCATGTGAGTTTTTATGAGATATACAGGTACAAGTAAGGTAAGTAGCACATATAGTAGTAAAAGGCATAGTACACATAAAAATTAAAAGAGAACTTTTCACATTAACAGCAGTTTTTTCTGAAATTGCTTGTGGTCCAAGCAAGCAATTTTTCATGCAGGTCCAATGAATGTCCCAGGAGGAAGTCCCATCTTGAAACCTGAAACTAAATCTACTGAGGAGAGAGACACACGAGATCATCATTTAGACAATTGTAAGAAGCGTTGCTAATGGCTGAAAACCGCATATTATAGCTTGTAGAGACACATCATAATATGACATGTCGAAAAAATGGCTGAAAAACACTTATTATAGCTAGCAGAGAAACGGCATAGTATATCATGTCAAAAAAGGGGCAAAAATGTAATGAAACAGCATGTTGAAAAAAAAGCTAAAAAAAGTAAAGTAAAGTATAGTATGGTAGAAAATCTGAAATTTTGAAATGTCCTGAAGATGACCAAAAATTGCATGTTATATCTTGTAGTGATGCGTCGTCGTATACAAAGTGGGAATAAAGACCACAAATCTCATAAATTAGCATCAAAGAATGGAATACTATAGTATGTCGAAAAAAGTCTTTGACTGCTCCCAAAAATGGCTGAAAATGACATAAAAGGACTTGTAGAGTTGCGTCATAGTATGCACAGTGGGAATAAAGGCCAAAAAGGCCAAAAACCCTCATAAATTAGCATATCAAAAAATGGCAAAAAAAAAAACCAATAGTATAGTATGTGAAAAAAGTCAGTTTTTCACTGCTCCTAAAAACGGCTGAAAACAGCTTAAAATACCTTGTAGAGATGCATTATAATATACACAGAGGGGAAAAAAGGCCAAAAAAAA
>NW_024696903.1:0-2412 GCF_008729295.1 Plectropomus leopardus | reverse complement strand
TATTGTTATTAACATTACAGGAATGTTTAATCAAAACAGTTCTGTAATCTCAGGTCTCAATAACTTGTTCTGAATATTGCTTTGAAAATGTTCTTCCTTTGTTCTCTTGAAACACTGTTGGAACATTTTATATAAGAACATTCTATGATCTGTCATGTCTCAACCTCACAGTGTTGCAGTTACAACGTTAGTCAGCGTTCAATCTTATAAGGTTAAATAAGGTTAAGTACATTATTTGAAATGATAAACATCTTTAAAATGTAATTTCAACATTAGATTTTTTTTTTAACATTATCGCAACTTGTAGGTAACATTAGCCAATGTTGTGGGAACATTTCCTGCTGGCTGGGTGAGCTCTCAATGGACTCTCTGGTTTACACACGTGTGTTCAGGCTGAATGGATTTCAAACAGTTGTCAGAGACATGAACATGTAAGTCATGTGACTGCTGGATTCATCCTGATGAAGGCGTTCAGCTCAATTGCTGATTCTCACTACTTGAAAAAATTCTGAATATGTTACTTTCTCTTCACTTCGAAATCATATTCTGTCTCCTGCCACTCTGAGCATCAGTGTGAACACGATCAGGTCAAAGACAGACAGGATTTGAATAAGTCAGAGGATCCTGCACTAAGCTGAGTGTGAGCTGCACACTGAAGAAGACATGAATGGGGAGAGGACAGACAGGGACAAGACGAGACAGGCTGATGGAGCCCTGCCCTTTGTGCAGGAGCAGGTGGAGCAGTTGTACTACTCTGGAATAGTACTGCGTGTGCTGTACAGGTACCAGGTACAGTCACACACTCCCCCTGCTTTCTGTAAAACAGACAAGAGCTGCTTTGTCTTTAACCCTTTGGGACTGTTTCATCCGTCAGTATTTGATGACTTTGGCTGGGTTCATGCATATAGCAGAAATTTTGGCCAGATTGTGTATTTTTGTTTAATCAGTGAATTTCCAGCTCAGCTTACATTCAGACCGTTAAGGTAAAAAAAAGCTCCATTGAAATCCATTCAAGGCCGGCCTTTTTTGATCCCACAGCCATCAAAGCATAAAAACATGCATTGTATTATTTCCGGGTGTCATTCTGGGATTTTGCCTTGGAATTTGTAATTTTTACTGTTTTCCATCTGATGATAGCATTTTTACCATATTTGGCATATGGAGAAAATACATGCTATTTCCACTAGGTGCACTGTCACAATTAATGTTGCAAATCATTGTCATATCTCAGACTGTCAGAAGCAAAAAAAAGTCTACTTAGCATGTAGTTTATTGAAAATAATTCATTTTGTGTGTGTGTGTGTGTGTGTGTGTGTCATGATAAAAACCTGGCATTTAAAGGGTTACAATTCTGAAAATTAATGAATATTTTATATTTATGACAAGGACTGATGTTGGTTAAAAACAAAAAACTCAATGAAAGCAGAAAATCATATTAATGTATAATTATTTTTATGGCCTGATTTTGAAAGGCACATTTTGTGCACAGAGTGATATGAGTGAGTGCGTAGTATTAACGCAAGCCCTAAGGGTTCAGATATGTCCGTTAATAAACAGAAATCAGAGTCAGGAAGATTATTGAACCAAATCATCCACCCAGGATCTCCATACATTCTCTAAAAAAGCCCCTATTCCATTCTGCAGGTCAGCACCAATGATCCTCCATCACTTTATTCTGTGATAGTAGCAGTAATATTGGATATTGTGTGTAAACTTCTCCTTTGCTTTATTTACATATTCACTCTATTCTGCCATGATGTTCAGTAATCTTTTTAAAACACAGAAATGACTCTCATTAATGATGTCATGCTGTCTTTTAGACCAGATGTTCCCTCACTTTTACTCCAGTAGTTACTTTCAATAATTGGACATACTGGATGTATTAGTTTGTGTCCTATAGTCATGGAGCTGTTGGCATGGACTGACTCACTCTGTATGTGCTGACTCACACTGAGTTAACATCGAGTGTTGACACTCTTACTCTCTGAGGCTTCACCTTGAGCTGGAGCTCGGGTCAGACCTCATCTGGTTGCTTTGGACAAAAGTGTTTGCCAATTGAATAAAAGTAAAAGTACAAACATGTCTTCATGTTTCTGATGTCCATCTCAAACTGATGAAACTCCAAAGAGCTGGTTCAAGGTGTGTGTGTGTGTGTGTGTGTGTGTGTGTGTGTGTGTCATGGGAGGTGTCTACAGGTAAAAGCATGTCCCACAGTACACACACGTCACACACACCTGAGGCCAATGGACTGTTGAAACTCAAAGATTAAGATTCGTCAGAAGGGAGTGGCCAAGCAGCGCGCGCACACACACACACACACACACACACACACACACACACACACACACACACACACACANCACACACACACACACACACACACACACACACACACACACACACACACACATT
>NW_024696902.1:0-864 GCF_008729295.1 Plectropomus leopardus | reverse complement strand
CACACTCTCACTCACACTCTCACTCACACACTCACACTCACACTCTCACACTCTCACACTCTCACACTCACACACTCTGCACACTCTCACACTCTCACTCACACTCTCACTCACACACTCACACTCACACACTCTCACACTCTCACTCACACACTCACACTCTCACTCACTCACACTCACACACTCTCACACTCTCACACTCACACACTCTGCACACTCTCACACTCTCACTCACACACTCTGCACACACTCACACTCACACACTCACACACTCTCACACTCACACACTCTCACACTGTGCACACACTCACACACTCTGCACACTCTCACACTCTCACTCACACTCTCACTCACACACTCACACTCACACACTCACACACTCTCACTCACACACTCACACACTCTCACACTCTCACACTGTCGGTTTCAGGTGTTTACTGCATCGACCGGCGCTACAGTTACCACGTGGAGCCGCGTTACAGAGGTACAGTGTGAGGCGGAGTGACATCATCAGCCTCTGACTCCCCAGCCAATCCCCCTGCTCGCACTGCCCCCTCAGCCAATCACAGCCTCTCCTTTATTCTGATCCTCAGCTTCATGTTGTTGGATGTTTTTGGCTGCGTAGAGCGCGACACGCTGCTGCAGTCAGCGCAGACCGTCTGCAGCGTGCAGCTGCAGCCTGCAGGTCTGAGACAGGAAGTGTCCCCTGAGTGAAGGAGACACTGTGGTCAGATTTTTTTTTTTTTTTAACATCTTTTTGTTGATTTTATAGAACAAGAATATAAATCCAAAAACACCAACAGCAAATGTACAAACCAACAACAAAATGGTTAAAATTCTGTGAATTAATGAATAGTTGATGTT
>NW_024696901.1:0-643 GCF_008729295.1 Plectropomus leopardus | reverse complement strand
GTTAAAGTGTGGGAGGGCCTTACAGACTGACCGTTATTTTACCTCTGTCTCTCTCAGTTGTTCAGCTTGTCCATCAGTCCATTGTCTTTTCTTTCCACCTTCTCTATCCTTCTATCTACAGCTACAAATAGAGGTCTGGGGGGGGGGCTGGTGTTGCCATGGCAGCGGATGCCTGGGACCCTTCTGGCCAGTGCCCACTGCCGAGCATTCCAACATCCAACACTACTCCACTTGCCAACTGCAGTAACAATCAGTAATAGACAAAGGCTGACTGGATCCCCCCCCCAGTTTACCATGATAACGGTTTAGCAATGACATCATCATTCCACAACTACTTCACATGAGTCAACAGTAGTCTGGGCAGTATGTGTGTGGGCACTTTGTGCTTTGTCTGTGAGAGCGGTCTGCACTGGAGTCTTTTGGAGTCTGAGTTTCACTTCAGCACATTTAACCTGAGTTTTTTCAAGGCTGTCACTTTAAGTTCATATGGAGGTTTATAACAAAACCTTAAAAAATACTGTGCCCCAAAAGTTCTTATGCAGTAACTGTGATGAGACAAAAGCTCAGTCCCTCCAGAATTTCACAATGTTGCAATTGCAACAGATGCAAATTCTGCCAGTCCCTGTGAATTCTGTGTGACCTT
>NW_024696900.1:0-660 GCF_008729295.1 Plectropomus leopardus | reverse complement strand
GTATGCTCGCCTGGGTTGCTTTATAATTAAAAGTTTGCTTGCTTGTGACAGCTAATAGATGCATAAGCTAAAAAAATGTGCAACTACTTAAAGTAAATGATAGCTACCAGGAACAAAATAACCAAATATATATATTTTTTTACTGTCAATTGTTGACACTGTTTCCATTTCTGCTACCCTGAAACGTCACGCAAATGCCACAACTCGGCATCTCAGATATCATCGAAATTTCCCAATTTCCCATTGGTAATTACGACTTTGGAGAACCATTCATGTGCTTGTAACTTGTAAATAGGGTAAATATGATATGTGTGAGGACCACATGAAGGCAGCGTTACATATGAACATCACTTGACCTCTCCCCTCCTCTCGTCCCCTCCCACCATCCCTTTCTCTGTCCAGTAACAACCAGCACCAATGAGCACACACAGACAGCTTTCAGTCGATCTTTAATAGATGTCACCCCATTGATCTCTGTTTTGTGTCAGGCTGACAGTCATGCAATGTGAACATTTGATATTCCATTCACTGTTACTCGTTTTGCATCTACTGTCGCTGCCTCTCCTGCGGGCGATGAAAGGCTTCAGAGATAAAAATACAACTTAACTTAAAGACATATAATCACAATGTTAAGCTGATCAGTGAAGGTGTGTTCTATTT
>NW_024696899.1:0-962 GCF_008729295.1 Plectropomus leopardus | reverse complement strand
GCAGATCCGCTGCTGCACGTGTGGTCATTATAACGTTTCAAACGTGATGAACTGGAAACATCAGCCGTCCTAAAACGTCTCCTCGTGTTCACGTGCAGATTCTGATCTGAAAGGCTGCAGATGTTTGTCGTCACTCCGCTTACAGAAATATAATCATAAGAAATATTTCCACGAGGTTTTTTAGAGAGAACAGTCGAGTAAATGTTCAATAACAGAACACCAAAACAACAAAATGAGAATATAAGGAGGTTTTTAATATCGAGCCGAAATTCAGGGCAGAGACGTGACTGAATTTGTGCATAAAACAGCTTCAGAAGCTCCGTGTTACGTGATCGTGTTTCAAAGTTGTTTCGACTCAAACGGGCCACGGAGGCGTAATCCAACGAAACAGCTTATTCCCCAAAATAGTAGCCGATGTCCGTCTCTTTGAAAGTAGTTGCTGCAAAGACTTGTGGGACAGATTCTCTCCGTTGGTAAAGGACGCTCCGGTGTCTCCGCTGAAGGAAGCACTGACGCACCTTTCCTTAATTTTAGGAGAATTCAGACAGCTGTTGTCGTGGCAACCGCTCAGGTACTTCAGTTCAGCTCACTCCGTGAGGAACCTTCGGTTTTCGACCGCTGCCATGGATCCGTCAGGATCGGTCAGGGAACCCGCTCTCTGATGTCACTTCCTCTCTGCAGAGTTTCCGTCCAGCGGCCATGTTGGTGGAGCGATCGAAGGATTTCGGGAGAAGCTGGAAAGTTTTTCGTTACTTCGCAGAAGATTGTGAGACTCATTTCCCCTCAGCGTCCAATCAGCCGGCCCGCAGCATCGACGACGTCGTCTGTGACGGCAGATACTCGGGACCAGACCCGTCCACCGACGGAGAGGTGACACAGACACAGAGACACAGAGAGACAGAGAGACAGAGACACAGAGAGACAGAGAGAGACAGAGAGACAGAGAGAGACAGAGACACAGA
>NW_024696898.1:0-328 GCF_008729295.1 Plectropomus leopardus | reverse complement strand
AAGACACCATACAATCTAAACAGCCCAGGGCCAGAGTCCAACAGATACATCTTCAGACATAAAAAAGACAGAAAAATAGAGCAAAGCAATAAAAGTATCCTACATAATTAGATCATCACTGCGTTAGACCAACTTTTTGGTCACTCACAGAGGAATCTACCGTGTAGCACTGTAAAAAAATCTCAGCCATTATTACGCAAACTTTCTTGCCTTCAAACTTATATGCATCACAGTTAAACAACAACTATTCTAACTTTTGGTCATCTGAACACAAGAAAATTTCAGGCTGTAGATGAGCCATTTTATGGAACATTATATCTCTTTAGTC
>NW_024696897.1:0-818 GCF_008729295.1 Plectropomus leopardus | reverse complement strand
CACACACACACACACACACACACACACAAAAAAAAAAAAAAAAAACCCAAAAAACAAACAAACCCCAAACCCACTGTGATTTATTGTAAGCCATATGTGTTATACCATATCTTTAAATATGTTTAGAAGGGCTGTATTGGCCATCACACTGATTCATCCATCATGTTAATCACAAGAGACTGAAATTGACCCAGGAACAAAAATCTTTGTCAGATCTTTATAGTCTGGCCTTTAGCTGATATTTTTTTATCCTCTAAGTCTGTTTTACTGATTTATCTATTTTTTTATTTTAGTTTTAGAATTTATTTTTTACCATGTTACTATCTAATATTTTCATATTTTACTGATTTATCTTTTAGTGTTTAATTACCTAATACTATCATGTTTACTGTTTCATCTTTTTTGTGTTTTATTATCATATTTTAGCATATTTTACTTTTTTACTTTATCTTTTTATAATGTATTTTATTTAGAAATTTAAGATAGCGTTTCCTTAGTCTGGACCTGTTTTTTTACTGAGTCCTTCTTTATGACACATTCTCTAACCTTCAGCATGGATTGTGGGGTGGTGTGGGAGTTCCTATAGTGCTGGACATCTTTGGTACCGAGACTGATGAGATGTAACAATTCAACATTCAAAAGCCAGCTTAACAGGAGAATTTTATCAGACTTTACTACAGTGCACATGGTGTCTCTGTTGCAGTACATATAGACATAAACATGCAATAAATCCACATGCACTTCCACTTACTCTTTAAATCTACATTTTGTTGTATTACCCGTTCACTGCTCAGAGTGTCTCTCTGCTGAGGTTTTCA
>NW_024696896.1:0-667 GCF_008729295.1 Plectropomus leopardus | reverse complement strand
GGGGCATATATTGGCAGAAATTATATTCATTACTATGTTTTCATCAACTGAAACTAAGAATTGTTGTATTTTGTCACCTTAAAATGAGCCGTTTCTATCTAAATACAGAGGGGGTCCTCTCTCACTGAGATGCCATGTTGTACAGTAGCCCAGAATGGACAAACCAAACACTGGCTCTAGAAAGGACCATTGTCGTTTTTCACATGTTCACATCATTCACCATAGCTCTTCTACACACCTGTCAGGTGCACAAAGTTTCAGTTTGTTATAATCTGCAACCTTATTAGAAGCCCTATCAACACCTACAAAGCATACTTTTAAAGAAGATTAACCGTTTTAAAAATCCATCCAGGTTTTAATGACCTAAAACTGTTTCCGTGTAGACAAGAGGTCAAAACTTTGAAGAAAATATCTGTTTATGAAATGATCTGTATATGTTTAGACAGGGCCTAACACTCATTCTTTAAAATCCCACTTATGACCCATGCCATGATATATTTGCCAAAAAATAACTCTACTCTCTGCTATGCATTGCCAAAACATTAAAATACCACAAGATAATCTACAAGGAAAGGAACTGTAGGCCAACAACAGGTATAATCTCTGGCCTTTAGAGATTCAGAGGCTCTGTGTTAAACGTAGATAGTCAGATGTTCTTAATCAGCAT
>NW_024696895.1:0-945 GCF_008729295.1 Plectropomus leopardus | reverse complement strand
AGTTAAAGACTGCAAATTAATCAATGTGCTCAGGACAATATCTTTTCCTTTTTTTTAAGCTGAGAGGAATCTGTTTCAGCTGCATGCTACAGGAAGGGTTTGGGTTAGCTTTTTAGGGTTAGGAGGAGAATGTGGAGAATCTTATTTTTTGTTTATTTTCAGGTAATTTTCTTGCAACTTTTTCACTTTTTATTTGTTTTCCCCCATGTTTTTTAAAAGAAATCCCACCAATTTTCTCAGGTTTTAAAGGGGTAACTTCTTTTTGTTTCTGCCCCTGTGTGTGTGTGTGTGTTCAGGTGTGGTGGAGCCTGTAGAAGTGGTGGATAACGGCGATCAGACTCACACAGTCAACTATGTTCCCACCAGAGAGGGGCCCTATTCCATTAATGTTTTATATGCTGACGAGGAGATCCCACGCAGGTAACACAGAAAGGCTTTTCACATACAGGTTCTCTGTAGAGTCAACATTTAACACATAAATGAATAAATGAATGAATGATTTATTTTGGTTACATACATCATGAGAAACGAATTATTTCACACAAAGTTTCTCAATCAATAACCGAAAAAGGAATAGGCTAAAGCCCAAGGCTTATTTTCCCTGATCCTCTATCTGCCAAAGGATAACCCAGAATAACAGAAAAATAAAAGAATTCTTTTTTAAAAAAATCATATTTACATTATAATTTGTGATCATTTGACATTTGAATTTTTTCTTAAAAATCAGCAGAGAGCAACACAATTTCAACCCAGCACTGAGTTCATAATAATTAATCATTTGAATCCCAAAACTGAAATACATCTATATTCCACATTCTTGCAAATTTTACATGTTTTAAAAGTGAACAAACCTAATGTATTGAGATTTAAATGTAACACCCATGATAACCTCATGTTCTTTGTTTTTTATATTTCAAATAATAATAAAAAAAAAAGTTTAAAAAA
>NW_024696894.1:0-499 GCF_008729295.1 Plectropomus leopardus | reverse complement strand
TGGCCTTCTCATATCTATGTGTCCAGGCCTCCTCAACCCCTAGTGAACGGGTGTTTTCAACTACAGGAAACACAATCTGTGCGGAACGGTTGCGCTTACTGCCCGAGAAGGCAAACATGATCATCTTCCTGAATAAGAACTGTTTTTGATGAGTTAAAACTGTGCCAGGGTTTAAGTTTTATTTTGTTTCATTGTTTGCATCCACCTGGGCTGTGGCTCTTTTCTTGTTAGACTGGCATTGAATAAATAAAATTTGCCTGTGTAAAGGCATTTGGAAGTGAAAAATTTCTTTTGTTTTTTTTCCCTCTCAGAATCGGAATCGAGAATCGTTAAGTACAGGAATCGATAGCAGGAATCGGAATCGGAATCGTTAAAATACAAACGATTCCCAACCCTACCCCTGTCGCAGCACTAGGGGTTGCTCTGTAGCACATCAGAGCAAGATGTGGGTAAGGTTGCTTTAAGATGTGTTTTGCAGTCTGTACGGCACGCTCCGCAG
>NW_024696893.1:0-520 GCF_008729295.1 Plectropomus leopardus | reverse complement strand
TTTTAACAACAGTGTAATTGAAGCCTCTGACATTGTGGATGGCAACCGACCCTTAAACTAAGCATCATTGAAAACCTTAATTAATATCGGGGCAAGGGTTGTAGAATAGGTCTTATAGAATTCTGAGGTATAACCATCAGGACCTGGTGATTTATTGCTCTGTAGAGAGTTTATTGCATCTTTAACTTCAGAGACCGTGATTGGTACACCCAAGTCACTAACGACCGCTGGGTTGACTTGAGGAAATGAGAGCAGGTCAAGGGGGTTTGGACCATCACATTGAGAGGATTCGGAGGAATACAGTTTAGAGTAATAGTCAACAAATGCATCTGAAGCTACCCTAATCCTAGGTATAAGTCTGGATGCAGCCTCAGTTCGTGCTTGGTAAGCTAGGAGTTTGCCTGCTTTATCACCCTGCTTGAAAAAGCGTTGCTTGGTGTGTAAGAGTTGTTTCTCAATCTGGCCAGAAGATGATAAGTTATACTGTGATTGGAGCTGCACTCGTTTCTTATATAAAGCA
>NW_024696892.1:0-2017 GCF_008729295.1 Plectropomus leopardus | reverse complement strand
TATTGCTGTCCCTGAAATTATGTTTTCTTTGCTCACTGCTTTTTATTGGACGTCCCAGGCTTTGGACATGCCAACTAAGACATGCTGCATTTGGGATCAGCTTTGTGCTTTGTATATCATGCATCCTGGTGAAAACCATGGTGGTTCTGGCTGTGTTCAAGGCCTCAAAGCCAGGAGGTGGAACCAGTCTGAAGTGGTTTGGTCCTTTGCAGCAGAGAGGAACAGTTCTGGTTCTTACTTCTATTCAGGCAGCAATCTGCACTGCTTGGCTTGTCTCTTCCTCACCAGCTCCGCATAAAAACACTCAATACCACAATGACAAGATAGTTTATGAGTGTGTTGTTGGGTCCACAGTTGGTTTTGCAGTGTTACTGGGGTATATTGGTTTACTGGCTATCCTCAGTTTTCTGTTAGCATTCCTAGCAAGGAATCTTCCAGATACTTTCAATGAAGCCAAGCTCATCACGTTCAGCATGTTGATCTTCTGTGCAGTATGGGTGGCCTTTGTCCCTGCTTATGTCAGTTCACCAGGCAAATATGCAGATGCAGTGGAGGTATTTGCCATCCTGGCCTCAAGCTTTGGCCTTTTGTTGTCACTGTTTGGACCCAAATGTTACATAATCTTATTGAGACCAGAGAGGAACACAAAGAAAGCAATCATGGGTCGGGGCATTGAGTCATAAAACCTACACTTAGTTTAATGAGATAGAATTAGTCCATTTTCTCTGTACAATACAAAATAGAGGTAGAAAAAAAAGGTTGATAGTAATATCAGTGTTTGGTTGTTGGGAAAAAGATGATGAGAATTCGCGAACACAATAAATTAATCTATTTTTTTTCCCATGGATACAGTAAAATTATTGTCACCTTTGTCACTTTTCATGGTGTTATGTTGCATCTTATAAGACTTTAGTTACTTTTGCAGAATACATGACACAGATTGTGGGTTCATCCAACATTATTACATGCATTTAGTTTTGACCTGTCTAGACCTGATGTGGATACACTCCCCTTTTTTTCATAGTACCCCCAAATCCTCAAAGCTCTTTTCAGCTCCCAGGTTTCCAAAACATTAAAATATATAAAAAGCAGTCATGTATAACTTCCTGAGTGCAGTGTAAAGCAGTAATCGTCATTTTTTGCTCAAAGTGTGGTCCCGAAAAGTGTATCGGGTTGCCCACCAACCATTTTCTAATTCACAATGAAAATAAAATGATTCACACTGGGAATTGTTTTTAAACTTTTTGTGTACATATGGTGCCAGAGTGCATAAAACATCATCAAAATAGAGCTTGTTTAATTAAAAAAGGCCTGGAAATGTCCCCAAATTCTAGAAACGTCTTACACTCACTGCCCTAAGATCCTAGAGATATGCTAAAATCCTATTAACATCCCAAAATCTTGGAAACATGCATGGGGCTCCTGCAACTGGCCCATGGTTTCCTCTCATTTTGCAAAACTGACCCCCAAGCATAGCAAGTTGAGTATCCCTGGCATAAAGGAATTATCGGCAGCACTGATAGACTTATACAGTATCATATAAAAGCATCTGCGAAACTGACTGTGATTGCATCTGCATATTCTGACTATGCCAAACCTCTAAACTCCACTACACCACAATTTAAAGAATGGCATTGTCACAAGGTTACACCCAAACTTTACAACATAGAACCAGAGTTACTGTCTATAAAGTTTGCTTGATTTAGCACTAACTTTGCTGTCTCTACAAACATAAAAAAAGCTTGTTATTTTTTTATAATTATTTTAATTTAATTTAGTAAGTGCAAAAAGTGCTTCAGGTGTGATCACACACAGGTATTGCCGTCTAGTGGCAGAAGAAGTGCCGCGATCTCAGCATCTGAGATTCAACAATCTCAGTATCACTACTTACGATGACAGTCAACATACAACATCGCACAACTTTGTCAGTGCTAGATAATCGTTAGGTGCTGGGTTTTGGACCATCTGACTTAATCTACCCCAAAGGGCAAAGAGGAGAAGAGTCAGGTTAAGTGCC
>NW_024696891.1:0-649 GCF_008729295.1 Plectropomus leopardus | reverse complement strand
AGTGTCAGTTTTTTATGTTGAGAAAAGTCATGTTATTGCATGCAGAACTCCGCCATAGTAGAGTATGTCTAAAAACAGCCTAAAAAGTTGTTTTTAATGTAAAAAAAAGTCAAAGTATAGCATGCAGAAAAACGCCAAAAATGGCCAAAAAGTCTTTGTTCTAAATGTCAAGAAAAGTCATGTCATCGCATGCAGAAATACACAATAGTATAGTATGTTGAAAAACAGGCTGAAAAAATGATTGTCTTTAATGTAAAAAGTTGCCAGAGTTGCCCAGGGTGAGAGGCGCCAGGCAGGTGTGGGGATACTTCCTAAGTCCTTTTTGCGTGCACCGCCATGTTGGACTTCTCCCCAAAGAACGAGAGGGTCGCTTCGATGCAGCTGCAAGTCAATAAAAGGTGGTCTCTGACCGTTGTTCGTGCTTATGTACCAAACAGCAGTTCAGAGTACTCAGCCTTCTTGGAGTCTCTGGGCGATGTCCTGGAAAAGGTGCCAACTGGGGACTCCATAGTTCTCCTGGGGGATCTTAACATTCATGTGGGCAACGACGGAGTGACCTGGAGGGGCATGATTGGGAGGAACGGCCTGCCTGATCTGAACCGGAGTGGTGTTTTGTTATTAGACTTCTGTGCTAATGATGGATGGTCCA
>NW_024696890.1:0-364 GCF_008729295.1 Plectropomus leopardus | reverse complement strand
GGAGTTGCTCGCAGTCTCGCCTCCGTGTGTGTTATTCTTTATAGCATTAGTAATAAGGGCTAAAGCCACAACACCTGACAAACGCAGCAATCTCCCGTGCCCGGACCTGACAGTACCCCTTCAAAACGTCAAATTTGCTCACAAACTTGGCCAACCCAACCTGGTCAATACAGTCCTCCATGCGGGGAAGCGGAAAACAATCTGGCTTCATCACACTATACACTTTACGGAAATCTGAACAAAACTGTGGTGTATTGTCAGATTTCGGCACCAGGAGACACAGTGAAGCCCAGCTGAAACCAGAGGGATTTGCTATACCGTGGTCAAGCATATATTTAACCTCATCGTCAAGAAACTTAGGCTT